>NW_012026802.1:3277224-3301248 GCF_000956235.1 Wasmannia auropunctata
TTATATCATCAAAATAATTTGTTGGAATGTTAAAACTGATAAGCATTGCTATAAAACGTTTTGATATTCTAGCGATCACTTTGGCTTTTGCACAAAATTATTTTGATTTTTGAACAAAAATTATTTTCAGATCTGGATTCAGCAAAATTGTTCTTTCCGTGTATGTATATTATCTACAATTATCCACAATTATATCTACAATTTTTATTAAACTATAAATTAACGTAATTATAGACGTCCGTACTTATTAAATTCGCCAAGTATTGTTCGTAGCGCAGTCGCGGATCAGAGGCTGCGTTAACTTCTCACTCGTCGACTTCCGCCATTTCAGCGATTTGCATAAAACGAAGCGAACGTTACGAGAAGTATGCGCCGCGAAAGCTTTTGCCTTCCGCGCACATCTCTCGCAGGGAAAATTCTAAATTGGCTTCCGCGCGCGAGAAACGTATAGCGGGCGCAGCAGCGGCGGCAAAAAGTACGACTGCTTAGATACGGTATACGTGCCTGCGTCGGTGGAAAAATAAAATTCGCAAGAAAGGCTGAATTTACATTGTTTATTCAACCGCGAGTGAATTAGGTCCTCCTTTTTTTCCGCGTCGCTAACGCCCTCTCCTAACGTCCGCTCCTCTCGTGCTCTCGTTTGTGAGAGTGCGCCTAGTAGCTAATATCCGGCGCGTTTCTTTGTTGGGCCACGCTTAATTTCCTCCGCCTGTCTGCGGTCTGCTCGTCCCGACACATAGAACGCGATTGTGAACTCGTGCGATTCCATCGTCAGATTTCCGCAGCGGGAGGAAAACGGAGAATGAGAAGCAGCAGCCTGGCCTGGCGTGTACGATGGGCAAGAGAATGCCGCGATATGAAAGATATCGTCTCGTCTTGCGTTAGTCCTTGGCGAAGTTTCACACCTTTTTTTTTTACAACATCGTCTCATTTCTTATATATTCGCGTTAATACGTACACGTTAATTGATTTACGTCGCAAATAAAAGCCTTATTTGTCCATTTCATTGTCCCCTGTTTACGCTTCCGTCGTTCTGAAAGCCAAGAGCAGCAATATCAACCGCGCAAAAATAACCCTTGATTTCGTTCGCCTGTATTCCTTGAAGAAACAGAGGGTGGAAAGGACGAGACGTACGCACAAAGCACGGTCGATAAGAGGGCCTGTTGCTCCCAGCCAACGACGTCTGCGACCGCGCGCACGAGAGAGAGAGAGAGAGAGAGAGAGAGAGAGAGAGAGAGTGGGATGTCGTCTGCGAAGAGAAAGCGAAAGGGTAATTGCGAAAGGCCAGACGAGGAGGCTCGAGCCTCGACCCAGACGCACGCCGGAAAGAAGGGAGACCCTGCTCTACGTTTCGGAGAATCGAGGTTTACGACCGTCTGGCTCGAAGGACGGATTCCGGGGGTGGATGCCGGACGGAGTGCGACAAGAGGGTGGAAAAAAGATAGCGCGAGGCGTATAGCTGTCAAATAGAAATCGAAAGTTTAATTTACGGATCCGACGCTCGCCGGTAAGATCGGGGACAAAAGTCGAGCGCGGATCGATAGGAGCGGATAGGTTTCGTCTCCTTCTTCGATGACTTGGAGGGGTCATTGTCTCCTGGCGAATGTCTGCAGTCTACCGTTTCTTGGAAAAGTGCACGCCGACCTTAGCCGAAGAGTCCCTCTCTCGCTGGAGGGACCCTTTGCTCCTTTTCGGGCAATTTCGTTCGCGCCGTATCGAAAGTGGAGTGGACCAAGCCACCGGACAAACACAGAACTCCCGAGATTCAATTTAGATACGGCGGACAGTTTTGTCGTCGGATCCACTGATTGTGAGTTCGATGTTAATAGCGCTGAGAAATTTTCACTCGAGAGAAAGAGAGAGACAGAGAAGTCGACGTTAAATTGTCCGTTTATTTCAACGGCACCCCCTCCCTCCACGTGTGGTTCTTGAAATAAACATCGAACGCGTTGCATGTCAAGCCTCTTACGCGGGAACAAAATCTGCAGCGGGGCCATTTTCGCACCGCGGTGATTGATGGAGAATTAATCGGGGGGGGAGTCGCACTGACGTTTCTTACTATTTCATTTCCTGCATTTATTCGGCTTCACACGTCGACCGCATAATCGATACGCAAAGGAAGGCGCAAAGGATTGTTTGTGGTCGGCTCTTCGCGAAAGGTCACGAGTAAAGTTTGTCACGGCCCCACGGGTATATGCGCACCCGCCTGGTCAATAGGAGAGCGACCTCTTTTTAATGAAAATTCGAAGGACAAACAAAATTCCTGCCGTGGCAAGGACGTGACGTGATTGCGTAAAAATAAAGTCCGGTTTCGGGTTTGCGTTTTGCCTGGCCAGCTCTGGTCAGAGTGTGTATATATACGTGCGAGCGAGAGAGCCCGGGCTCTTTTGCGGGACGACAAAATTTTTCACGTGTGCAGCGAACGCTAACCGGTGGCTATTTATATAGTTGCGTCACCTGGCCACCTGACGAGGCCTGCGGTAATAATTGCGTTGCGCAACTCGGCTTCGCGCGCGATCGAACTGCCGTGTGCGCGCAGCGCGCGTATCTTCGGAAGATATTTCTTACGCAAAAAAAAAAAAGAAATATATAATGAGGGACTTCCCGGAGCGTCGCCGACGCGTCGTTATCGTCGAGGCATTCCGATTCCGCGTTACTCGCCTGCGATTAATCGCACCGGCGAGAGATCTTGGATTTTTTTTTTATTACAGTCTCAACCCTTTATGCTCGGCTTGCGTCATAATATGCGCCGTTAAGCCGAGGTCGGAAATGTTAGGTCAGGTATGCGCGACTGTGCGGTCGCGCGAGAAAAGGTCAATACCTCGAGCGAGCGAGGTGTTCTCAGACAGAAAGTCGGCTAGAATCCAACGCATTTCGACATGTTCTTAATCCATATGTATGCTAATTCGGTCCTATCGCATAAATGTGCTAATTTTATGTAAATTTCGCTCGCCCGCCACGGGGGATTCGGCGAGTTTTTACAAACGCATTTTTGCACGGGCATTAAGTGTGTCGTGAGCTTTGTTAAGGATTCTAACGAGGATTCTAACGAGATTAAGAAGAACGTTAGCCGTCCGTATTATTTCACCTTGTGCGCATTATTAATTATCTTACTTCGCGGATTTTACGCGTCGCTCACGATGGCCTTCTTGTTCATGCGGATACCGAAGATGACACGCGAGTTCTCTGACGTCAAAAAAAGCAATTGATAGCCAGCCGAGCTGATGATGTAAAAATTGGAAAAATAATTGCAGTAACAGAGACAAAAAAATAAGCCATAAATAAAAAAATTACACGCTTGCAGAAGGCAAGCCGTGGAGCTTCCCTACCATCGTTAAGCTATTAATTACTGCGGGACAAAACCGTCGCGGTTGAAAGGAGAGAGAGCCACCACGTTGTCACGAATAATGTATTCTTGATGCTTTTGTTATTTGTTTCATGTTCGCGCGTTCCTATTTGCGTTTCTATCTCTTCAATAGGGGAATTTTTTTCCTCCACTCCCGAGAAAGGATATTTTTCTCCGCGAGTGTAATGTAATGAATGTAAAGGATAAAACACACGAAATCTCATTCATCATCGAGGCTATTATTTTTTTATCGTCATCACTTAAATACCGGGGGAATGTTGCAAATATTCCGGCGTTAGAAACTGCGTTTGTATTGATCCAAAGCGACGCCTCCGCGACAGAAAACAAAGACCTCGCAGTTGCACAAAAACATCTCGATAGCTTACAAAGTTTAATAGGTTGAAAGCTAAAGTAACTCCAACTCACACAATACCGTGACGGAGAGAATAAAATTTAAAATTCCGTAACTTCCCTAACTATGTATAACATTTTATTTTTGTTTTTTTTTTTATTTTGTTACGTAGGTATATCGCGAGTATAACTCCCAGGTGAACAAGGTGAGCGACTAATTAAAAATTGAACGCGACCAAACCGGCTGGAAACTGCGCCTCGCGGTATCAACAACGAGAGAGGCGCATATTCGCGCATCAAAAGGTCGCGCGCTCGCCAAAAACTTTCGATATGTATCGCAGACCGCGAACAACAGCGACGTGGAACAACCGGTCGCGCCGCTGTAATCTTCTCGAAAGCCGAAACCGCCGGCCTCTATGTGGCAACCACGACCCTGGGCATATAAATTATCTTTTTCTGGTATCTGCGGCGTTCTGCCTCAGAGAGCACGATCAGCTGATCAATGGTGGCGTCAGGACTCAGGTAGGGATAGGGAGCAACGGAGAGGAACGGGACATGGTTGTGTGCAGAGAGGCAGAAACGATTACTTCCGAATCTCTCTCTCTCTCTCTCTCCCCCCCCCCTTCTCTTTCAGACACTCAAGCCACTTTGCTAATGCGTTAATCGAGCAATGCAGCAATCAGATCACGTGATCGATATTGAGCTGGAATATCGGGGCAAGTATTGACTTTGACATTACGACGTTGGTGCGAAGGTAGAAGGAGGATCCCGGGGGTCGGCTATCGGGTCGAAAATAGTATCGAAATTCCGAGAAAGAAATTCTGAGAAGAAACGCAAGTTGACGTGACAGCAGAAATTTTCTCCACCATACGACCATGATACATAACGATTTTGTGCAATAAGATTGAATTCTTGAGATCGGAAAATATTCGAGAATATTTTAGAACACTGAAGATAGCCGTTTGCGCAGGATATCTCGAAAAGACGCGATCGAGAAGTGAAAATAATGAGGGTACGCGATCGTAGTTCGTAATCATTTAAATTACTACTTTTTAATTGTTAATTATGCGACTTTCAATTATGAAAAGATCTATCCTCGACGAGGACAGAGCCCAATCTCTTCATACCGACGTGGAACAGTAGTTACATTTCCCTAATTTAGCAGGAGCAAGAATACGGAGGGGGATCGATTTCCGATAATTAAAACCAGAAAACCAGTTGGTATTCCGAGCCACGTGCTTGTACATGCACTTGGTCGAAAACCGGCTTTCACCTCGTACGTCACGATAAACCGAAACTACCCAGTTTTCCCTTTTTTTTTCCGAGAAACTGCCTCCTTCGAAAGTCATTCTTTCTCGCCCGATAGTTTAGCCATAGTGGCGATATTTTACCTGTCACTGAAAGCGGTACACACGTGACCGAACGGGTACCCCCCCCCCCACATTTCACCCTCTATACCCTTAACGGAAACTAAATTTATGCCCTGCAGGATAATAAAGCTACCTGCCGAAGAAGTATAGCGATTGACCTCCCTACGCGAAGCCTCGAGCCGCCGATATTCTTTTTAAAACGTCGATAGAGACGAATCGCTCGGCGGGTTGCCGGCGACGTCGCCCGATATGTCGCCGTAAATGATGTGCGCCAACAAGAAATGACACTGATCCGCGGGAACGTGTGTACACGTATATACCTACGCGGAAAAAAAGAAGAGAATTTAATATTCTATGAATTTAAAGATGTCATTATTTATTGAAACGTTTCGCGTCTGCAAACGACAGCGGACGGAGTCGATGTAATTTTGCATGATACCCCGCGCGCGAATAACTGCATGGAAGAACGGCGAAATCACATCGATTCGTCGTTCCTCCCGGCGCGGCGCGGCGGGATTCCTAAATAATTAAGACGGTGTCGAACGTCTCGCCAGCGCGGTGCATCATTGTATTTTAATTGGTCCACAAATTCACGGCGACGAGGAGGCAAAAGCGATGACTGCCGCGCGTTCACTATTCATAAGCTATCCGTAGCGCCGAACTGCGAGTGTAAACCGCATCGGCGATGCAACCTCCGCTTACAACATACATGAGCCACGGCGCTTCGAGATACACGCCAGCGCCGCCGCGACGCAGCAGGTGCGCGCGTAAGCCCCCACGGGCGATAACGCCCCCCCCCCAACAAGTTTGCGCGGGAGCAAGAATATCGCGCCGGACAAGGGTCGGTAATAATCGAGAGAAGACGAAGATGTTCCGGAGAGTTTCCGGCTGTTATTGGCGAAACTGCATATATAGGCCTCGGGATTTTACGGGATAATTGTACGGTCCAACGCGAGGCACCGAGCAACCGTGCGCGCCGTGCACAATCGCCGTTTTACAGTCTAACGCAGTACAGCTAACGATCCCACGGCTATATGGATATCGCATCAACCGTCGCACGGAATTGCTCCGAGGATCGCCTTCGCTTCGCCTTTCACCGCGTTTTACTTTCCTCGGCCTGGCGCCGCGCGCGCTGGAAGGAACTGTTCGCACGTATAACTGCTTAAGTCAACGAACGCTCGTCTAATTCCAGGAATCGAAGAATATATAGATGGATTGGATAACGTGATAATAAATTAGAGATAATAATAAACGTGCGGAAATGTTATATATGCTATTTTACATTTTGATCCCTAAGAAATATTGAATAAATATTTAATGACACAAATACAATTGCGATGTCAAAAGTAAATCTAACTTAATAATTGTAATGTAACTCTATACGTATGTACGATGTACATATAAATCTCGATATAAATGTATACGTGTTACGCAACGTATGTTACATTGTAGGAAGAAATTTTTTGAAACAAAGGAAAATTTTTTCTAAGAGAGATCGCTACCGAGACGGCGTATATTAAGATGATCCGAAAGCGAAACGAGCGATTAATTCCCTATTAACGGCACGTTATGACTTCGCGTTCTATGCGAAAGGATTTAATCGACAGCGCATTGCGGTAAATCTCGGGAGAGGTCGTTACGGAGATAAAAACGACCGTTTAATCCTTATAAGCCGTAAAACTTGCGAAAGGTCATTCGATGGATTGTACGATAATGCCGCGGGATCGCTGGGTTAAACTTTGACATCCCGGACTGAATTGCACGAAGACCTGTATATAATAGGTTGAAAAAGGCCGCGTGGATTTATCACGGTTTTATGCCTTAACAGATTGAATCTCTATACGGAGCGCGCGTTCGCGCGGCCATCATCGCGACGCGGCCGCGATGTCGTCTCCGCGTGACGAAAGGGATTCAGGAAATCGGCAATGTTCCCGTGTCGCTCGGACGGCGGACCGGAAGTTAATCTCGCTCGGTCGACGAACGTCTGGAAAAGGGCTCGCGTGGAACAACGCGGCCCGATATATACGAGCCAACGAGTGCCATCCGTTCCCGAACAACTGGCGATAATGGGAAATTCATCGGAGCGAGCGTAAAACAGGGTCGAATCGGGCAAATTGCGCGTTCACATCACCCGATAGTTATTTTCTAATTTGCGAATATCCCGCGTGCGCTCCAATAGAGAATATATACGCGACATCGATAATCCGTTAACGAATTGGTATATCCCGTCGCGAGAGATCTCGCGAATTAAATTCCAAATTTATATATCACGGCAGAGATACAGCGCGCGGGCCGCGCGTCGGGTAATCGCGTTTTCGAACTCGTTCATACACGTTTTTGATCGCGCGGATCACTCGTGAAACTAATAGTCCCTCACAAGAGTCCCCCTCTCGAAACTTACCCGGGGGTTTTAGAAGTCTACCGCTCGGTATATAATTCTCCTTAATACCAATCTCATCCGCTTTCAAGCATCCCCATATTCCGCGCGCTATCGAACGAGTATGCTGCGAAAACAGGATGGCAAATTCCAAGTCGAGAGAGAGAGAGAGAGAGAGAGAGAGACTCCGATATAATTTCAAGCGAGCTCCGCGAGAGACATTACGTAATACTCCCCGAGAGTCTTCCCGCGTTGTTTTGCAAATTGTAAAACGTTTGTAAATCTCTTGTGTGATACACAAAACATTTCAATCGTTATGCATATCGTTAATGTTATGTCAATGAAGAGGACTGAAATCGAGAAACTCGCACCGGCGAAACGAGCTCGCTGAAATTAGATCCGCTGTAACAGACGTTTCATGCATTATTACAATTGTTAACAATACATCGTGTCGCGTAATGGGATTCTCCTATATTTATAAATAATTAGACTTGCCCCGTGTGCCAAATTCGATCCAGTTATCTCTCTGGTCTATCTGTCTGTCCTTAGCGCGCTTCTATTCTAGGTAAAATCTAAATAGTCGGGCGCGTACGAGGGCGAATGCGCATGCTAAAATAACCTGCAGAATGCTCGTCGCGTGTATTAGAGATAGCATGACGGGGAGAGGGGAGGGAGTATTCATACCACGGTCGACGCGCGTATACACGCGTTCGCGAGAAGTCAGCAACCCGGGCCGGGACCCCGCGGGGATCTACGAATTCGAGTTTGGTAACCACGCGAACGAGTGCTGAATATTTCGTTGCGTTGTGAATTACGTTTCCGATATCCGCAGGAGTAGCAAAAATTGGCCTTGGCCCGCCGATTTTATCGTCGATAAGCGAGCGAGAGAGTCAATTTGTGCGGCGACGGTCTCCGACAAGCTCCATGACAAATGAAGAATACGTTCTCCTCCTTCGACTTTTTATCGCTATTTATCTAACAGCTTTGGAAGAGAAAGAGAAAATAAAGTGGAAGTCGTTCGCTCCTACACGAAACCGGGGGTTTTAATAATAATGGCGCCACGAAACTTCCGCCGCGAGTCTCGCGATCGGCGAAATCCGCGACTCGGCGCTCGCGCACCACTTTCGCACGCTTCACCAAATGACGTAACTACATACACTTATATATAAATCTCTCTTCCCACGTGCTCCGCGCGTACTAATAGCTTCTCTTAATACTGTCGCATTTAAAACGTGCATTATTAATGGGCGCAGATCGATCTCGAAGCGCGGAGGACGAGTGTTTTTTTTTTTTCCACATCGCGTTTCCAGCTCGAGCGGGGTCTGTCCCGTGACAGGGACACTAATGCCTTAACACTTGCAATTACGCGATGAGAGAAAAACGCGTTTCTCATTGGAACGTGCTCTGAAGACGCGTTTCTGATTGGAACACGCTCGATATACGCGCAACTTCGAGTGTTAAGGCATTAGTGTCCCCGTCTGTATGTCATTGATCAGAAAAATTCTCTGTTCTGACTTGAAGTGGGTGATACCCGATTGACCACGTCCCGATTGACCACCAGTCACTCACAGCGCTTGAACAGTGGAAAATCTCTAGGCACCGGCCGCTGAGTGAGTGGCTGTGGTCAATCGGGACGTGGTCAAACGGGACGCTCCCCTTGAAGTCAGCCGAGACAATGGCGGGATATGGAGACCGCGCTCGCGACGTCTGCGCGCGGCCTCGGAGTAATGAAATTATTCCGGGGGAGGCAAAAGTGGCCCGTCTTCCTCTCGCGCTCGCATCTCGCCCCGCTCTCTCAGGCTCTACCCCCGGGTGCAGCGCCGCGGGGCGCTCTTCTGGAAATTCGTGTCGAATAGGTACCGTTGTCGTCGTAGCGCACCACAGGCGGCTAGCTGGGGGTGGTGGTACGCTCCAACGGTGCGGTAAACGTTTTCCCCGAGTGCATACCTATAATTTGACGAGCACTTTGCCGTCACTTCGCCGTGCTCGCATTTGCGGGCGGCGCTTTTCCGCAGCGACGCGCGCTCCTGCATGCCCGCTCGGAAACGTTATCGTAAAGTCCTCGGGAGATAAAGTCCTCGGGAAAGAAAGAAGGTCGCCTCGCGAACCATCGTGCCACGCACGACCGAGGTGAAACTTAGTTTAGAAAATTCGACTTAAAGTTTTGAAACCTTTCAACTTGAAAACGTTGCCGAATTGCCGCAACAGCAGATTTTGATGAATCCCTCTGCCAGTTGAAGGAGCAACGACGATTTTGATACCGCTCGCACGTGTCTCGTATGGGTTAGCAAAAATCTGCGGGGTCACATGTAGATCACGTAGTCGGGATAATGCAGCTGAAATCACGGCCACGTGTGCACGTTGTACGCCAACTACCGACGCGGGAGTGGACGATCGCTGCACGCACGAGAGGAAACTTCGCGAGCAAACAGGTGCGCCGCGTCTTCGGGCGGTTCAGCGATCCATCTTTCGCGTCGCGGAAATATACTGTTCGATCAACCGCAATTCGACGTCCCATGCGGAGCGCTTTTGGGAGGCGCTTCGCTTCGAATTTTCCGATGAGATTTTTCAACAGAAAATAGGAATATTAGCGATACGATATTTAAAAATTAAAATACATTAAGCTATTAAATTATCGATTCCATTGCTGCACTATTTCGACATTAATGCTCTCTTTTCCTTGATATTCTGATATCGATAATTTTGATATTTAACCTATTTCTCTCTCTTTCTCTGTGCTTCTCTCTTTCCATTAGATTTTATTTAATCGATTTTTGACGTGTCCGTGATTGACATGTTGTCTTCGCGCTTGGATTCGCCTGTCGTCCGAGCAAAACCGGACGGTATTCGATCATCGTGTGCCAATGACTTTTAGTATGGAGTGGCGATAATTGAAATATTTGATTTCCATCGGTTACAAAACGAATTTTATAGAATATTGGCATTTATTTATTTATGATATACTGGACTTGATAACTGAGATAACTGCCCAAAATTCGGGAGATTTGAATATGCATTTCAGTTCTCTGCGTATATCTTCGACACATTTCGATTCGCAGCGCATGAATTTTCGCAACGTTGATTTATAACTTGTTTATTCGCTGTTATTGCGCTATTGGCAATATTGCATTTAATACTCGTCATTTCGCGCGCATGGTATTATGAACAGGTATTATATTATTATCTTCACAGTAATGTGATTCGACGATCGAAGTTACGTAAGTTGCCCATTAGCTTCTGTGCAGGATAGCTCGCAAAAAGCGTATGCACCAGAAGCGTGTCTTTTTGTTCTCCGGAGAAGTTGAAATGGAGTTTCTCTCTCTAAGCGAAGTTTTAATTTGACGTCGTTTTCACAATTTCTATATTTTCAGCGCTGGACATCTTGGTTATTAATAAGTCTCGGAGTTTTCTCAAGATAGATATTAAATGTTAGAAACGTTCACATTAAATAGCCCCAGTCAAGTAAAGTCGGAAAGTCCTCTCGCGAGGAGCTACTTTTAATTCTCGGGGCTTAAGCGGGGTTCAGTTAATCAAGCCCCTCAATTAAGTCCTCTCGCCCGAGATCGAATTCAAATGTAAATAGCTTGAGGAAATTATTCCCCCTGATGGAGACAATCGCGTGACTCTTACCGATGTCAACGAGACGTTAAAATACCGGGATCGAAGGTACTCCGCCGTGCGCACGACGCCGAAAGTCGTATATCCGTTAATTAAGGCCACTACGTTAAACGACGAATCCACACAGTGGCCATACAGGTGTACGCGGGGCGGCGGCGCGACGGCGCATATCCGCGCCATTAATTCGCAATCTATTTATTTACCGCGATCGTGCGCTCGTAACGTGGCGTTTGATCTTCGCCTATATGCATGACAATGCCGCCTGTTCGCTGGTTCACTCGCTCTTCTCTCCCTCTCTCTCTCTCTTTCTTTTCCTCTCTCTATCTCTCGGCGCGTTTACGATAAATGCGCCTCTCCGCGCGGTCCGCCGCCGCGATGGTACGGGGCTGCGGTTATTCCGGGCGCTCAATTATCTCCGCACAATGAGCCGATCGCGAGCGGAGCGACACAGTTCTACTCCGGTTTGCGAATTTGGATTGGGACTGACAATTTAATTCGCGACGGGATTTAATGAATTTTTATTTCAATTAGGAGTCCGTGGCGTTTAAAACTTTTTTTTTACGTTATTCTCACGAAATAAATATGTACGTAAGACTTAATTTTTTAGAGGAGACTCTTCAAATGCGTTTTTCGATTAAATTAAAATTAGCCATAGCGCAGATGTGCGAGCGAGAAGAAGCGAAAAGTGAATTTTTGTCATAGAAAGTCAAATAACTTCGACTCGAAGATGCGTGCCCATTATGCCTGATTTTCGCGATGTCGACTGAGGAACGGATGCGTAAAAAAGGAAGGAAAATGGATAGAGAGCGAGATATATAGTAATGGGCTTGCGAGAGAATGAGCGCGCGCGCGCGCGGGAGGGGATAGAGAGCCGAAGCCTTACGTAATATATAGACCTCCGCGTCGTTGACGGATGACAAGAGCGTCTTCTTCGCTGCCAGAACAACCGAGGTTAATCTTTCTGTGTGTGTGTGTACGCGCGCGTATTTATATAGCGAGAAGAGAGTATGACGGCCTCGTTCGACGCGGCTAGCAGCAGCCTTAGCGTCGGAATTAGAGACCGCCGCCGGCGGCGGCGGCGTCGTAATATCGATAGATATTCCCGCAGAGTCGTCGATGATTGATCGGCCGGAAAGTATTGATCTTCATTATCTCCATCGCCGTCTCTTTCTCCTTTTCTCGGAACGCGAGTCGAACTCCGTCTGATCCTCACGTGCCGTTGCCGCTATTTAGGAGATACAACATCTCGTAATCGCCGCCATCAAGTAGTAACGACAAATTATCGATAGCTGTACAAATATACCGATGGATTTTCCGGATAATGTCGTGGATATTTACTCGTGTTGCCAGCCGGGAAATCCTCGTTCTCTCGCGACTCTCGCGAGAGCGAGCGGATTTTCTAGAATGGAGATAGACCGTGCCGCGCGCGGAGATCAAGCGGCGACACCATCGCGCCGCCGCGCCGGCGCTCGCTCGCGAGGACCGGTGAAAGTGCTCGATGTTGTAATAACGCACGAGCCGCGCGTAATATCTGTCTGCTCATGCAACGCGCCGCGCGCACACGTGTGAGCGCCAGATTGCGCGTTCGAATCCTCACACGGTGTCGCTAACGATGTCGTTTTTTATCGCGACTACCGAGGTTGACGGCTTACCTTCTTGTAGTATCAATCACTCGCTTATCGCGTCCCCGCGTGATTGATACGCTGGCTGGGGGAATCATAACGCGAAACGGGGGAGGGGGGGGAGACGAGAACGACACGCGGGTAAAGCGACAGGTGTCGATTCCGAAAAGAGGGGAAAAAAGTAATAAAAGATTATGCGTGGTGCTTTTTTTTCTCTTTTCCCAATGGGAAGATTCGACACGACTGCGGTGAATCGACGCGCGGAAATTCACTCCTCCTCCGCCTCCTCCACGAAATTGCTCCCGTTCGATTACAACGCGAGGAAGAAGCCAGATATTGTCCGCGTGGCACGTGCTCGCTCGTCAGACACGCGGATACCACGAACCTGCACGTATTTCGGAGCGTGTGCCTGTCGATGGCAGCGGAACGATGGCTGGAACGGTCTTCCCGTTCGCCTTCGCCATTTCATCGAGAATTGGAGAGCCCAAGACTCCTCTCGTCGTGTTGAGGTTTTGCGAACTTCGATTTAGTGACGGCGTATACGGACGACCGAAGAGAGCCCATTAAATCGAAGTTTGTAGAACCCTCGCTTTTGTTTCGCTATTTCTATTGGTCGACGACACGAGAGCTCTTATTCTTTCTCGCATAGCTGGCACGTCTTTCAAAAAATTTAGAGCTGGAGAGCATTAGATTCTTCTTTATTGACTTGACTATAATTGTCGAGCGTTAATTAATCATATACTTATATTCTTACGAGCAGTTAAGTATAAATGTGAATGTTTTAATTCGAATTTTATAAAGAAAATAATATAATTTAATCTTACGAAATTTTCCAATTACGAAATCGAGTAATGCATTTTTTTTTTTGTGTCCATCTGAATTCGAGTTAAAATCGAGATCGCCTGTCGTCATCTATATTCGAAATATCTATTTATATAGCATATAGCGACTTTCAATCTTTCGAAGAATATCGATATTCTTACAATAACGCACAAAAATAGAGGACAATTAGGTATAATTGAGAGCAATGAAAGAATTCCAAGGATTATCGCTTTTTTATGCCAGGTAATTACATAATGACACGAAGAAAAGACACATCCGCATTGATGGACGTGAAAGAGACGAGAAAAATATTCTTTATACGAGCGTAGCTTACTTTCGAGTGAGATCTTTCGGTCGTAAAAATCCTTTTACAGGCAAGCCCAGAGAAAAATAGCGGTTATTATAATAGTTTCGCGATTTTAGCACGTATACGCAATATGGTATAAAATAAATATTAATGAGGATACGTATACGCGAGCGCGAGGCTCCGAGAGAGATACACTACTAGGAAGTAAGCAAAAGCTCTTTATGGTGAATAGATAAAAGCTAAAACATAAATTTGTAGCTTGCCTTAAGGGGCGCGGAGATCTGCGAGGTCGATCCTGACTTAGCTTATCCCGTATGATCACGTACACGAATATACGTGCATTTCTGCAATACGGCCATGCCACCATTAACCAAATGAAATTTCAGATATATTATACGCGCGTATACTCTCTCTCTATATATATATGCCCCGGTATATCGGTCGACTCTCTCTCTCTCTCTCTCTCTCTCTTTCTCTCTCTCTCTCTCTCTCTCTGAGCCTCGGTATCAAGGAATATTATATGTTGTACATGCGCGGTACATATTAAGCGCGTATCGTAACAGATATGGATGAGCCAATAATTGAAATACCGACGGACGAGTTCTAAGCAAACGTGTTTAATTACGCTCAGTGCAGGTACGGTGAAGTTGGGAGACTTCATGAGTCAAGAATATTTCAGTCAGAAAGAGAGAGTTTATGTATTATATAAATTATTAAATAATTACGTCGTGATAAACTTATCGCATGAATCGACGAAGCATGAGTTTCAATGCGCTCCGAGGTATCTCACTTTATTCCAATCGATGATCTTTTTCCTCATTTGTAATATTGTAGAGAATATTTTCGTAAGCATCGCGGGGAATTTTTCGCTTTCCGCATACCCGTCGTGCAGTCGTGTCTTCGTCGCGATGCGTATATGCGCAGGTATGCTGCACTCGCGTCGCTCAAACGTGTGTGTCGCACGTCTCTCCGGCAGTTTTCGAACAGACGACAGGAAGCTGCCAGGCTCTTGTCGCACGTTCCGCCCCTCGTCTATTCGAATTGCCAGTTTATCAGCTTGTTTCCTGGCAGTGGCCTTTAAAGCGCGTACCTGCTCATTTTCTGCACGGCACGCGCAAAGGGGCGCGCACGGTTGACGGTGTTTCGCGAAATTCGCCGAGATTGACGGCCGACGTGCGCCGATGCGCGCCTGCCTCTCTCACCTTTCGGTGACGCCGAGAGAGCCCGGAGCCTTTGATGAAATATTTACATCATCTTCGAGCGCGCCGCGCGCTTCGTACGTACGTCCCGCGCGTTTCGCGTTAATCCCCTTTTGCACGCCTAATGACTTTATCTTTTATTAATACCTCGCCTGTAGCGCGCGCTCTAGCTACAGTACCCGGTGGGCATAAATCAGAAAAATAATTACGGCGCATACGGTAAAAAGTCGATGCGAGGAGCTAATCCTCATGTCACGCGAGCGTATAACGTCGCACCGACGCGAAATTCCGGCGCGGAGGAGGACGGCAGGGGGACTCTATCGATTTTTCCGCTCCCTCTCCCATTAACCATTTATAAAGCAGCGTAATACAAGGCTTTCTTAATATCCGCGTGTCACACGGAATCCTCCATCAACGGCCGTTTTCGGAATATTAGGCGGTATTGTCCCGTCTCGACGAGAGAACGAGAGGCCCGCGCGGCTCTCCGTCGCGAGTGCGATTCGAGGGGAATCTGGCGACAAAAGTATTGTGCGTTTATCGGGGAATCTAAGAAATATTCATGTTATCGATACTTGTATGGGGTCATCGATTCTCGCTTTGAGGAAAAAAAAACAGACTTATGACGTCCGTCCGTCGAAGGAATAACAAATGTGTTCCTGTAAATAATTCATGTGCATGATGCACGATTTTCTTGTAAATCACATAAATCTTTCCAAACTTTTCCGCTCGCATTTTCCCACAATTGTTCTTTGTTCCATACGCGCGGGCTATAGCTTATTAAATTTGTTGAACTATCGTCGAATATCTGCGGTATCGCGGTATCTGCTTTTTTTTTATTTTACGTAGCATGGTAACAGGCAAAAAATGTGTGCAGCGTATATCGATATCGTTGAATGTTAAAACTAAATTATTTTTAAATCATGTAACTTTGAAGGGAAGAAAATTGCGGCGAGATGTTCCGAACTCGCTCCGTAACGATCACGCATACACAGTTGGAAAAATAATTATTTCAGCTCTATTTAAAAAAATTGGTTTTATATCGAACAGAAATAAAGCGGACGAGCTATGTCATACATATATTTACATTTTTGTAAAACCAGCTTCGCATCGAATGTCAGTTTCATTAATTATTGAAGAAGCCTTAAAATAGAAATTGTTCACAAATAGCAAAATATTTACAGACGATCCAGAGTTGATTTTATTCAAATTCCCCTTGCGTAGAAATGCCATGCCGCGCGTCGTAAGTATAATTTCTAATATTAACATATTACATGACTGCTAAGAATGCGAAACCAGAGTGAAACGAGTTTTTGTAATAAATACGAATATTCGAACTCGCGTTAAGGATTGCGTAAATTCCTGCTTGTGTAAATGAAATCGTTAATGTAATAACGGTTCTTTTTTCTCGATTACGGTTAGCTGTCAGTTATAATATGGCCATTTGTACTTTCTTCCGCATTATAATATCTCACCCGGGCCAATTTCTGTCGTGTCACCACATCGGTTCAGAATCTTGCGCCCATTCACGTGTCCGCGGAGATGCGGTCACGGGAAGTCGCACGTTTCTTTTCGACCTCGTCGCGAACACCGGATTCCACGAATCGAAAGCCAAAAATCGTCGTATCTCTACTTTTTACGTAATCGATGTATCAGCACGTGACGTTTCACGTAACGGCTGACGCATTTCCACGCACCCGGGACAATGTTGTATCTCGCTTCCGCTATATTTAGCGTTGCAATTAGCGCGAGGCGGAATCCCTCCGCGCTCGAAAGTCGCGCGGTGCGGCTCGTGGAGCGCGCGCGAGGGGGACACACAAAAACCTTTCCACGATAATTGAACGATCACGGTCCATTTACCATCCGTGTCTCCGAGACGGTATGTAAACGTCGCGCGTTTACGCAACGGGGCACAGCACAACAAATATTTTGGCACGGGCTAGTAGCCGCCGCCAAACGCCATTTCGCAATCGCAGAATTCGCCCGTCGTCGTCGTGGTCGTCGTCGTCGTCGTCGTCGTTGCCGCGCGCACTCCGGCGTCCGGGCGAATGGCGGGGCGCGGCGGGCCCCCTCCCGGAAAGCGTTCCCGAATAATTAGTCGCGGGTCAAGGCTCGCGCGGTGCTACGGGCAACAAAACAGCGCCCGGCTGTAACAAAACGAAAATAGGAGGAGAGCCCCCGGCCGCGGCTCAGTGCGGCGCGGCCTCGAGCCGTCCGTCAGCGCCCGAGGAGACGAATTCGATTTTTCGTTAGACCATGCTAGACCGCATACCGTGGCCTATTTAAATTCTTTAATTGATAGACGCCATGTGAATAGATCGCGTGCCTTTAGACGTGCCCCCCCCCTTCCCCTTTCACTCTCTCGGTCCGCGTTGTACACCAAACACGACAGCGTTATAGAATGGATACATGGTTGTGCCGACGCGTCGCGCTGTTTGGGTTACCGCGCTTGCAAAAATCGATTTTCTCAGCCGCGTGTGTCGCAGATAGGCTATGTTTATCGTGCAATAATGCGGCCGGCATATTGGCTCGCGCGACAGCTATTCATCACAGCCGAATTAATCCTACATTGCTGTCTTCTCTGTCTTTCTCCTTCTCCTCGACATTCTCTCCCCTTTCCCCTCCTCTCTCTTTCTCTATGCATAATAAATAAGATCGCAGCGACGTTCGGGGTTCATTTTTCTCCACCGGAAAAAACGGAGCGGGTCGCATGCTTTTTGCCAATGCATCTCGGCAAACAGCTCTTGAACTTTTCGTGCCCCCTGTCACCGTGCGGGCGGGCTGTGTGTCACTTCCGTCGGTGGAAGGAAGGTAATCCGGGATTCCGGCGGCGGCTTTTCGACGGACTTAGCGTTTGCCGAGGGTGGCCTCGGCGGGGTTTTGCATGCGAGCGGCACCGCCGCCGCCGCCGCCGCCCCTGCCGCACGCCGCACCTCGACGAGGGATCGCATTATCCTATATCTCCGGTGATCTCCGCCGCGGAAACTTTCGTGTTCCGTTCGAGTTTTGGTCAGCCGGCGATGTGGCGGGCACGCGGGAGGGAGGGGGGAGGAAGGAAAATGTGGAGGTTCGTTAAAGCGTAGTTAGTTAGATGGGGGAATGGGGATTAAGGGCGTTCGTAGGTATTCAGGCTGCGATCGCAATCAGCCCGACCGAGTGAATGGATGTGTGTCGATCTCGTTGATTAGATCGCGTGAAAACGTTGCATCGACGAGAAGCATATCGCGGTCAGTCCATAAGAGCGAATTATAAAAATTTACCTCTTAAAGTACGGAAGGAATTATTTGGGAAGGAATACACTAACATATAAGAATTTCATAGGCAAAACTTAAGAAATTATGTTTAATGTTCACGAAATTATTGTACAGTCTTTTATAATCTAATAAGTTTTATTCAATTATCTGGCTTTTGCCTCGACCTTTGACGAATTGATAAGCATCCCGGTGAAGTTTCGAATGTCAGTCGGCTAATAAGACCGACTTATCCCCTAAATTGCTTAAAACTCGCAATACTTGAGGGACGGAACGTTCGCTGAGTTTGCGAGAAAAAATGAACCGGAACATTTCCCGAGACGGATCCGTTACTTTTTAAGGAGTTAAATCGAATCATGCGCGCAGACGTTCGCCCGTAATTACGATGTCGATAATGATCGTTTCTTCGCCTCGAGATTCGCGCAATAATGAGCGCCGTTTAATCTCATTTCCACGAGATTATCCCACGGGGCTGCACGGGCGCTCTCTGATTATCTGCTTTTAGTTTCGAATTTCAAAACAAGATATTCTTAATTGCCTCGATAATTGCGAATTTTGGTTGAGGTATCTTGAATATTTAATCTTCTCTCAACTGTCCTGCACTAGTGAAACGTTGCTGTGTAACAACAGCAGGGATATTTGCAGAAGAAAAAAAAATGACACGCGCGTAAAGTATCGACAAAGGATTTTTATAAAATCCGATACGCGTCTTGCGTTTCTCACAGTTTCGATATCACCAATCGTTACGTGATTAATCCGGATGTAATTAAAAACAGCAACAACAGATTAACCGGACGATCGATTGACGGATTCGAACATCTGCATACGACATATGCGCAGATTCCCCGTGTTTTCCCTCCGCCGGCGGCGGGGGAGGGGAGGGGGGAAGCGGGAGAATGCTTTTCAATAATGTAGTACCGAGGAACACGCTGGTAGTCGCTGAAATTGCGCTGTTTATGTAAATGAAATTGCAACGGAGATAAAAAGTTTCCTCCCAAGTTCTGCTCGTCGGCTCTCGCGCGCGCAAACTTTTTAAATTTATACGGATTGCTAATTATCTTCGTAACTGGCGAAACTGGCGAGGTAGTGCGACCACGTAAAGAATCGAGGGAAAATATAATATTCACGAACAAGAAGTAAGCTTCTTTTTTTTTACACGGCGAAAAATGCGATACGTCGAGGATAATAAATTTCAAGATATGTTCGTTAGACGTCTCTTAGAAATTAGAAAAAAAAAAAGAATAAGGACACCTGATTCTCGTCCGTTGATATTATCGAGAAAAATGTCTGACATTTATCCGTTGCGTTTGACACTCGAGTACAGAGTATCTTGAGATTTAGAGAGAATTTCGAGAGCTATTTTGAGAGTTCCGAAGTTCCCTTCCAATCGATATCACCAGCAAGCGCAATTTCATATCGCGTCCCGTTCCTGACTCTTTTATTCGCGCTTCGACGAGGCGGAGCGTCGCGAGGAAATACTTTGCACGCGACACGGCAGCTATTCTCTTTCGGAGGGCGGTAGTTTCTGGAAAAAACGAGAGCGAGGAACTCTCGTCGCGCTTGGCCTCGCCTCGAGGATGTATAAATGACGGATGCGCGACATGTAGGGATCTATCCTCGAGATTTGCACTATTATTTCTGAGATATTGAGCGACTCGCGAGACAATGGAGCGGGTTGCGGCGCCTGACAAGGCGGACATTGTAATATGACGACATTTGCGACGACGACAACGACGACGACGACGACGCGATGAAGAAGCTTGCGTTTTAACTACCACCGCCGTTGAGGCCCCCTCGTTGTCGCTAAAGGGTCCTCCCGAGATTAACGCGTTGAGACCGCGGGGCTTAAAGTGGCCTCGTTAACTTTCGCGTTATTTTCGGTGAAACAATGAGATCTCCGAGATACATCGCGCCGGCGTTTATCTCGCGCTTGACAAGAGACTCGCGATAGTGCACGCGCTATCTCATTCCGGTTCTCCGCGCGCTTGGCTGTCGCTTGTAACGCGGCAATTTCGCACGGTGTTTGCACGGGCGTACAATTAGCGGCCGGCGACAGATACCGGATGAAAAAGTTCGGCTTTTGCAAAACGAAAAGGAATAAAATGTAGAAATAGAAATTTTTATGCAAATGGAGCAGCGGCTATAAAAAGCGGCTAACAAATTTACTCTTGCATTTTTAGCGTCGGCATTTGTCGCTTAATAGCGAAGCACGTTATATTACGTTAGTGATAAACTCCGTTCGTCGAGTTAATTTTTTTTTTTTTTTTTAGTGATCTTCCTTTATAGTCATCAACGCGGCGATGAAGAAGCCCGCGTCTAATCCGAGAGGCTGACAGGCTCATTCTCGACAAGAAGGAGCCAGGATCAACGCGGAAGGAGGCTCGACGTCTCTCGTGGGGGTAGGGGGTTACTTCGTAACTAGGGGAAGCCGCTGTCGGGCGTGAGGGATGCGCGGGTCTGAGGGAGGACGTTACAACCGCCGGGACAGACATACGATGGCATTATAGCGATGAGACCGCGCGCCGCGTCGCGTATTTTATGCAGGGTGTATATGCATCGAGTCCCCGGCAGGCCAGCTTGTCTATGCGTCGTAAGATTTCCTCGGGGATAAGACACGGCAGCACCGACTTCGGGTATATCGGCGCCCCGAGCGAGATATTTCGTCCGGGGAGAGAGCGGCCCCTCGATAACTCAAGTCAAACTTATATTTATCTTAAGGAACTTAACGGTGTCGGAAGCCCTCGGAGAGACGGAGAGAATGAGAGGGGTGAAACCGGATAGAGTAATTATTAAATCGCTTAAATATTAAATTCTCTAAATATTATATCAGACAGCTTAAATATCAATTGCACACACCTAAATTATATTAAAAACTTTGAGACGTCCTATTCTCTTTTTACACCTTGTTGAATTTGTTAATAATAAATAGTTCATAACAGAAAAGAAAAATTTCAATTCCGCTTCGATTGACTTTGAAACAACATTATTGTGCTTGTCGCAGGAGATTCGACGAAAACAGAAAGAACGAAAATTTGAAAATTTAGGTAAACAGGTAAAAAGAATTTTTAAATTGAAATTTTATTTAGTTATTAATTATTTATTACATTAGACTGTTTACCTAAATTTCCAAATTTTGGTTATTAATTAGTTTTCTTATTAATTAGTTATTCATTAAATTGTCTAATTTAATGAATAACTAATTAATAAGAACCAAAATTTAGCTATTATTTATTGCATTAGACTGTTTACCTAAATTTCCAAATTTTGGTTCTTATTAATTAGTTATTCATTAAATTAGACAATTTAATTTAATTAGACAATTTAATGAATAACTATTTAATAAGAACCAAAATTTGGAAATTTAGGTAAACAGTTTAATGTAACAAATAATAACTAAATAACTAATTAATAACTAAATAAAATTTCAATTTAAAGATTCTTTTTACCTGTTTCTTATTAATTAATAAGAACCAAAATTTGGAAATTTAGGTAAACAGTCTAATGTAATAAATAACTAATTAATAACTAATATAAATAAAATTTCAATTTAAAGATTCTTTTTTTACATCATAAAAAAGGACTGAATTCATCAGAAATTGACTCCCCGTCTCGTACGGTTTAGCCTTGTGTTTACCCATCACGCTCCTCACGCGCGGCTTCTTCTCAGTTAATGATCCTCGGGTTGCTACACGGCATTTGCATGCGCGACAAGATAGGAGAAGGAGGAATACAGAGGCTGTCACGTCAAGTATTTGCACGTGCCGTTGAGCACGGAGATGCGATCAGTAGTCAGTACCGAAGGGGTACAAAGTGCAGAATGTGACAGAATGCCTTAGTACGCGGAAATCGTTGCCGGATCGTCGATTGTATTTAGAAATTCACGGCGTTGTACGCAAGTATCCTGTAGACGCAGAAGCTACGCAGAGAAATTTCATTTTTACGAGCGTTTTGATGTAAAAAATACTCCAGGAAACGCGATTAGGCCGTCGTTTGCCGGGGAAATTGAACCCGGCTTGCCGATATAACGATAATTGTCAGGTTGAAATGAAATTTCCCGTTAAACGGACAAGGAGAGGGGAACAATGCGCTTTCGCGCAGTAAAGCGAGAAGCCGCGCGATCCTTTCGTCTTATTCGCATCTGTGGAACGTGGAATCGGATAATATGTACGCCGATAGGGTTTGCGCTCGCACGGGATTATTTCTGGAAACTTGGTTAAGCCGCAATCTCTCGATTGCTCCATGCGGATCGCTGAAGGATAGATTTTAAGTTGTATACTTTTTGGAGCGCAACGCACAGCAAATCGGATTTTGGAACCGCGATTACTGGAGGACCGTCCGACCTGGCGAATCTGTCAGGCAGGAACGAGGCACGTATGTTTTTTTGCAGAAATTTATATTTCTCTGTAGAGAAAATAAGTAAATAATGTAGTATAAAATTTTATATGTTTAATATAAAAATAAACATATTAAAACAATCGCGTCGAGATTAAACATTTTATAAAATAAGATCTGTGGTTGTATAATAATATGATCGCGATAATAGAAAAAATAATTTTTCAAGATAGGATTTTAAAACAAAGTACAAGTGGATGTGTCATCTAAGATTTGTAGGTTTGTTCGAATTGATTCAATTTATAATATTTTTCCTTCTACCACTTTTATTTTTAATGAAATTTTGTGATCTTCAAACGCGTGAAGAGCTAGACGTAGACATGACTTAAAGACGAGATCGACGTGTTTCTCGTCATTGAGATAGAAGGAGTGCAATATTTTCTTTACGCAATCTCCGAAGCACTCCAGCAATAATAAAAATACGCACGTGGCAGTTCGGCTATCGTGGGCAGCGGCGGCCGGCAGTTGCATTTGGCGGACGGCCACCTCTCTACCTGCGATTATTAACGGGACACTCTATTCACGGTGTTGCACGTGACGAGCCTCAAGGCGAGCGTTAGCTACGTTACACGCGACGAACGCTCGGGTGGCGACAAACGCCGGGACCGTGACCCGTCATCGCGCCATCGCGAGTATTCGAATTCGTGCCAAGCGAGCGTTTTTCGATCGCACAGCCGGGCGCGCTGTCGCGAATGCGATGAAGAAGAATTACCCGCGCGTCGCTGTTTATAAATGTTTGACTTTCCAGCGGACGCGGTGCGTCTAATCCACCGCGCCGCGCGCGTCGTGCGTGTTACGGCACCAGCTCGCTCCGAGGAAAAGAAAGGGAAATCCAGCGCCGTTGGCGCGACACAAGTGCGTTCCCACGTGTGCGCACACATATGCGCACGCTTCGGGTCGTGCGTGTGTTTTTACTGCTAGCACCCCGGCGATTTTGTACAGCGAGCGTGACAGTGATGACTGCTGTCTAACCCAACCCGAGATGAAATAACGCTCGGGATTACCGACGTTTAGAAATTGAAGAACGGTTTTGTTTTCCCCGGCGTGAATGTAAACGAACGTCATGCTTGCTTTATGGGCCGACAAACGTTTGACACACGCATGACAGAATATTTTTACGATGTTGGTAGAGATATGATTATTATTTCACGTCGTTGGGTTTGCGTTTTTTTTTTTTTTTAACGCGGTATCCCATCTTCGTTATTTATTCGACATGCAGCCGCGAGGAGATTATGCTTGGGAGTTAAAAAATCTTTGTTAGAATAACGGACATATAGAAAATTAATCGAGATACTATTAATAAAAATAGTAGCAAATATTTGACAGATTTAAATCAATCTCGTTTCTCTCTCTCTCTCTCTCTCTCTCTCTC
>NW_012026802.1:3301268-3322851 GCF_000956235.1 Wasmannia auropunctata
TTCGACGTTGAGGAAGATCCCGCGATCGTAGGGCGTGGCATAAAAATTCACTTCCAGAACGAGTGGTCGTTCGATCGACAATGCGCGGAGAGCGTGCTACGTGCAAAAGAAAAGCCATTGAATCGAGCTTTTCGACAGACCGATCGTCTCTTCGACGCGCTATCTCGGTTCCGCCCGTCGGCATCACTTTGTCGTTATTCACGTCGATGATGCTGGGACGTTGCGAAAAGAAAGAAGGGAATGGGAGGAGGAGAGAGAGAGAGAGAGAGAGAGAGAGAAAGAGAGAGAGAGACAGAGGGGACGAGATGACGAGGCCGCGATGTCTTCGTCTCCGAGAATTGTCGGCGAAAAATTCACGTCCGAAGGAAAACGGACCGTCGTGGACGTCATCGACGTGAAATCAGTTAAGAGTTTCGCGACACTCCTCTCTTGTCGAGTCTTCTGCTTCTGCATCGTTATCGACGAGTTACGGAGGTGTTATTATGTCACTTTTCATCGGAGGTCAGTTTCTCCGAGGGAATCCGAGAAACGGCGGAAACGATGCATCTACTTCTGCCGTCGAGTTGAAGTTCCATTGTAACGAAATGAAATGAAGTTTCTAGCGCTTCGCGATGACCTACTATCGAAAGTTACGACTCGAAATGTTAAGTTTTTCCAGCTCGGGCCATTAAACGTTTCGAGCCGGTACCGTAAATACGCTTCTCCCACGATCTTTCTTGGGGAAAAAGTTTTAAGTCCCTCGGCCGCGTTGAGATAAAAGTCCAGTAGGCGATTAAGTATGTATGTGTCGGAACGAGAACACCGGCAGGTGACGCTCGACTTTATTCCGCTCCTTTTATCTCGCGCGCGTTCGGTTCTTCTTACACGTTCGCGTCCAGATCGTTATTATTCGCGCAATATTATAGAGATTCTAATTAATGGCCTCTCACCGCGGCTTTTGAAACCGTATTCGAATTTATGGGGCGCGAACGATTTGTATTCGCGTTATTTCGCTGAATACGATGGAAAGTGCCGCGAACGTTTATGGTAAATGTGTCGCGCGTTTTGACCGGGGCGGAGGAAAATTATTATTTGTCGATGGATATAACGGCCGCTCGCGCGGCCGACGCCGCGCCGCGTCGCACATCGGCCGACGCTACTAATTAACTGTTGCGTTTGGCTTCAATTAATTACGATGAATACCCTGCGGTAAAGTGATACCGGTTACACGCGCCATGCCTATTGCAGTGGGGGCGCGTTCAGATAGAATTTCGCCGAACCGACGAGTTTATATGAAAAGCCCACCGCTCCGTGACGTGCTTTACTCCGCGCGATCGTACGTGCAACGTCATTGCACGAGAGTGATTATATTCGCATTTTGAAACGCATACACGTCGAGCGGAACAATAGTTTTTCATCATGTCTTTCTCGAAAACAAAAATTACGAGGGCTTTATTGTTTTAAATCTGACATTGCGAACGCGAAAGGTTGCCCTTTCGATGTTGCATGCCTTTCGATTACCCATATTCGCGAGGAATTGCATTTTTCGATCATTGCGACGCGATTGTCGTAATTCTCGTATTTCGAGAGAAGTACGTGTCGAATAGAACATATGCGG
The DNA here is from genome assembly GCF_000956235.1 of Wasmannia auropunctata. Classification (NCBI taxonomy): domain Eukaryota; kingdom Metazoa; phylum Arthropoda; class Insecta; order Hymenoptera; family Formicidae; genus Wasmannia; species Wasmannia auropunctata. Next base: position 3,302,866 of record NW_012026802.1, read on the forward strand.
CGTTATTAAGTTTCATTGCGATTTATTTAATTCCGGAAATATTTCGGAATTAAAGGAGAAAAAGAAACGAAGTTAACAGGTGCAAGAATTGGGAGATTCTATTTAAATTTCGGGCCGCGGTGTCCGCAAGGGCTCCCAGGTCACCCGGGGAATATCCGCCGCGTCATCGCCGCAGCGCGGTGACTTGTGCTAACGGTTATCGCGATTAAAGCGGCGGCGATGGCGACGACGACGACGACGACGACGGATAAATCGGAGCGTATCCTAGCGGTGCCTATCGCGCCGGTGGCGCGCGGACAGCGGTTAGTGCGCAACGGCCGCGTTTACGAGTGTAACGTGGCGTAATTGTACCTGCGACACCGAGGAGGAGGAGGAGGAGGGACGGGATTTCTCTGCGACATTTCCCCGCGTCGTTTTGCGCGGTCGATAGACGACCGCGGGGGCGTTCACGGCGCGTCGGCGATCACGTTCTTGTCCTCGACTTGCCGTCGCCGCTTTCTGGATGAGTTGTCCGGCTGTAGTCGATGCGATTAGCATCGGCGGATTTCCTCGGCGGTAGTCGAATTCGCCACCTTATCTACTTTATCCGGACGGGAACGCGATAAGCTGACTCGGGGAAGGACGTTGGGAAAATTGTCGTGCGGGAGGAGGGGGAAGGAGGAGGCCGTCGCGAGAACAAGGGGGAGAAGATACCGCGTCGTAATTTCCCTGTCCCTTTTACGATGCCTCTGCGTCTTGTGTATAGCGGCGGATCTTTTACGACCGGCGACGGCTAACGCCGCGGCCGGGACGTTATTTCGCGCAGATAGGACGCGGATGAAATACAAATGAAATTCTAACGAGAGTCGGAATCGCGCCGGTGCCTCTCTCCCGGCACAACGGCGGCACGTTTTTCAAGGCGAGGTCGGTTTCTTTTATTCCTCACTCCACACAATTACGATCATTTATATTTTACTTTCTTTTCTCTCTCTCTTTTTTTTCTTGCAGGAGAGGAATCGTATTCTCAGTGCATTGTGTATCCGCTTTCCTGCATAACTTTCGCACAGTAGATTGTTTCGCCGAGAATAGAAAGAGACGCGCGGAATCGCCCAATTAATCTTGCTCGCGAATCATTTCTCATTCTTACGTTTCCCTTTCACTTCGCCTCATAAATTGTTTCTTCTCTTCCCGCGCGTCTTTCCTTCGTCGCCGGTCCGCGACCCGTACTTGTTGCAACGTAATCCCTGTTGCATCCGAGTCTGTCATCCGCTAACGTTGTTATCCGCGCAACGGATCGTCGAGCGAAAATAGAGCGAAAAAGGGAGGAGGCGGAGAAGCTGCCGACGAACTCGTTTAACTTTGTACGTACGAAGCACGGGATCGCGAACTTGGTTGGTTCCCCCGAACAAGTTTTCTCGCGCGCTTCGAGCCTCTCTGGTATATACGCGCCGCGCGCCATATCTGTACTCGTTATCTACCGTGCAATGGCGACTCGTTAAAATGCGCATATGATGACAGCGCTGCCGGCACGGCGCGCGGCGTGATCATATGCGTGAAAAACACCGGAACGACACGGGTGCCGATACGATCGCATTGTGTCGCGGTTGTTCTCCGCGTTCGAAACTTTCTTTCGTGAGTCTTCAACTCTCTTACGAAACTATACACGGTGCCGTTCTCTCTTGACAGAGAAACGTCACCGACGAATTCTCGACGAGCCCCCCTGCCCCCCCTCCCCCTCCTATGCCCCGACGCTAGGTTGTATCGCACAAGACATTTACAAACTTACTGCAATATTATATAGGTATATACATATAGGTTACATATATTTCTGCATCTTGCTTAGTTTAATTAAATTTTTATCCAATTATCTTAAAAGATGTATATCCTTAAAAGATTGTATATCCTGAAGATGGATAGCCTTCAGTAGGTATGTTATAAAATTATACAAATTTATTAAAAAACTTGAAAAGATTAATATAAAGATAACAACAGTATAATCATAACAAAATGACACACTAATTTGAGTTGTTTTTTGCTACTCGAGTCAGTCATCAGTGATATAAAAATATAAAAAAGCATTAAAAAAAAAGTCTTGAAAAGAGACATGAATAGTTTACGAACAGAAATATTTTGAAAAAAATTACACGATTTAAATGATCTAAAACTTTTAACTGCAGTTTCAGCGCCCTTTAAATCAAGATTAAATCAAGATTATTTATCCATTTTATACAGTCCTCACTTTGAATAGAAAGATAATCTAATGCGCGCTCGGATTGCAACACAGCGTGATTCACGAAGAAGCAAGAACGCCGCGGCACATCATCTTGCCGCTCACGTCACCGTGCATAACACTCGATGCAATCGCCCATAACCCGGCGCTCTATCAACTATCATAGCTCCTAAACGATCTATTCCGATCTATACGTCGTTCGCCGCCGGGCATCATCGGGTATAAATAAATCACGCCCCAAATATTTCCATTGACGAATGAAGTCCGCTCGAAGCATCACGCTCGTGGGTGATTCCTCGAAAGCGGGAAGACGGTTCCAGTTCCGCGAAATAGCATTGCAACTTTTCAATCTCCGCGGCTACTCCGCGCCCGATTCATTCTCAATGAACGACGAGCGGAGGCACTTCCGCCCGAGAGGCGCAGATCGCACCGGTGATTCGCTCGGTGATAATGAAAAAGAGCGGAATGCCCTTTCTTCGAAATAGCAAACTTTTAAATCTCGCCCGACGACTCGAAATGAAGCTAAAACTTCGCCAGCTTGAATGAGGAGCAGCACGCGATATATCTCGCTTCGAGTCCCGGGGAGCCTCCGCTCCGCCTTCGGGACCCGAAATCAATTTCCAACTTTTTTCTAGCCCGCTTAACTTAATTTCTGGCAAGGCATCGAGATAATTCTCCCTCGATATCGTTGTATACTTTCAAAATAAGGTTTTCCGTCTTACGAGAGAGAGAGAGAGAGAGAGAGAGAGAGAGAGATGTGTACGGAGCGTCCCGTGGAGAGAAGGTCAATAGAGCGAGGCTATGAAGTCGCGAAAACACACGGAACACCGAAGGACGAAAGGATGTACGAAGGGATCTCATGTACGTATAGTGACGTACCTTACGCGGCTCCGGTGCGTAGATCCCGGGTAAAGGCGTCAGCAGGTGTAGGCCAGCGGGATTCGGGATGCCGGAGGCCGGGTGTCCCGGCGGGATCGGCAGCGGCACCAGCTTCAGGCCCCAGGGCAGATACCACGGCGCCGTGTGATGCATCCTGACTGCTGGCGGCTTTTCCAACCGCAATCGACAGACACGTTGGCCGAGCGATCAGGAGGATCACGCTCCAGGATGCGCGACTCGACGAGTGCGGCGACGAAGATCAGGAGAGAAAGAGAGAAAGAGACGGAGCGGGTGAAAACGCACGCGGGTGAACCCGACCGGATCCGATCCGCGAGGAGGAGGAGCACAGACGTTTCACCGTCGAACGATCGTTTTTCCTCGAGTCGCGAGAAGAGAGGAAATGGAGGATGAGGGACGTGAGGGGAGAAAGAGAGAAAGAGATAGAGAGAGAGAGAGACGATCACCTTGGCATTTTTCGAGACGGCTATTCCGTCTTGCCGCGGAGTGCTCCGTGTCGGGGCCCCGTGCTCCTTTCCTCTCTCTCGCGGTTAGTGCCCGCTCCTCTCCCACGCGGCACGGCTCCTCTCCGCACGACGACGGGAAGGCGCGTCACACAGCAAGGCTCGAAGGATGCGAGAAACGATTACGCGCGATTACCGTCGTCATCGCGCGCTCGGGAAAAGTGCATTAGGATGCTCCGCGCTCGCCGATGCCGCGACACACCGCGTGTCGCGCACTCTAACTCCGAGTGCGAGTTACACGCACAACGTCGTACGGAGAACGAGGGGGAGGGGGGGAGGATGGAAGAGGAGGAGGAGAAAAGATACGCTCGTAACGCAGATATAACACGTTTGTCTCGCGAGGAGATACCCCTCTCGACAAGGATCTGTTCGGTGCGAGCGCGCGGCGTCGACTGATCGAGCGCTACGCTACGACGCGAGCACATGGCCGCGCGCGTCGACTCCCACCACACTCCCTCCGCTCCTCACTGCCGTTCCGCGGGCACCCCGCGGGCCACCGCAAACGAGTTTACTTCGAATTATGCAAAATGTAATTATCGACAAATATACCTAAATTACATTCTGATCTCAAACTTGTTCTTATTAAAACCGTTGCCGGTGAGAAGTGCACTAAAGAATTTTCGAAATGAGATTTCCTTCAGTCTCTGATTTTTATCGCCGGTTGTCTGTTATTTTTGCCGTGATAAAGAGCAGTCAACTTTTTGCAACTTTAAAATCGATACTTAATCCATTTAATCCTATACCTTTTGTCACGAAGGAGATATCAATTTTATTGTACTGTGCACTAAAATTAATATATCTTGAGAAACAAGAATTGTTTAAATCTCACGTAGAATTGTGCATCGTAAAAAAAAAACATCGTTCTTGTACAATGTGAGGAAAGTTATCTACAAGCACTTGTACTTAAGTACAATAATTCTCAACCTGCGATAAGAATTTGTAAAGGAAATGTAGAATTTTACAGAACCGCGAGCGCGGAATTAGAGACGCAAAAATGTTTGATTGGTAAATGCAACCAGGGGAATATCCCGAACTAAACCCGATAACTTTGTTCCACGGAAATCTCATTTCTGCAGCGCTCGGGAACCGATGGCGCACGAACGTCGCCCAGAATCGAGCTTTGATGTCAGAAAGCACGCTGCGACGAGGAGCGTTGACTCGCTCACGGGAGTTAAGGGATATCCACCGGGCGGTAACTTATGCTGAATCCGAATCATTCAGTTCGCTGGTTCACTGATTTCGGGAGCAACCCGGCGGTTGGACCCGCGTCGAACAGAAGCGCTTGACGCATGTCTACGTCAGAGAGATATAACGGAGATCCAATTCACGAGCAATCTAGACGTGAATCGCGAGAGCGAACCGGATGTCAATGCAAACCAAAGGTATAACAGAGAGAGAGAGAGAGAGAGACGTGTATTTAGCGTCTCTCTCTACGCAACGCTAATAAAAACGTGCTCGAGATAAACCGACTAGTTTTAGTTGGAATAATAAGCGGGCGCAAATAAGAAGCGGCGCTACATGCGCAAATAACGATAATTAATCATCGTCGTGATAATTAACGATAAAGGTAGGAAAGTAGCAGCCAGCGTGACAAAGTAATCGCTCAGTATGCGCTTCCTGGAACCGGCGGCGGAGCTAACGTCGCTACGACGCGGATATAAAAAGAAAGTTTTCTATTTTACGACGGAGAGCAAGAAGGGGAGATTAAATTTTCACCCGACATACGGTCCAATCGTATATATATCGGCGCAGCCGATTTTAATTAGAAAGTAAATTTACGGACGTCCCCGTATACCCGCTGAGCCGATACTCGTGCCCGGAATGCACGCGTATATATATATATTCGGCGGCGATTATAATTGAGTATAGTTTAATTAGGCTGTCCCGAAGTTGGATGTACACCCGGGCAACTGACCCCATCTAACTTCAATCCCGGAGACGGCTCGTGCCCCATCGTAACGCGGCCCCCCGTCGGTCCGATTATATCACTTATTTATCGATATTACTTTGCGAATTATGTAGACTCCGGGCAAGTCTGACGTATAGGTACTTCATATAATCGGACGGAGGTGCCGGGCGGCGCTCTAAGCACGTAACTCGTAACAAGGAAGTTGGTACACAGCGTTATGCGACGTCGGTGTATCCGAAATGCGTGGAAACGGGAGCGGCCGATGTCGTTTCCGCGCGACGTGCGCGCGCGGAGGTAGAAAGACAAATATCTTGCGTGCAAACACGTGATGTTGTTTCCCTCCATTCACTTTCCAGCCAGCCGCGGAGTGACGTTCGGCCATTTCCACCGGCGTCACTGCAGTGAAACGTATATATATACGCGAGACATACGCTCAAAAAGACGAGAATCAATAGCAAGGACGGAGCGTTTTTTTTTTCTATTTGCTCGACGGCACAAAACGCGTAATTCGCAAAAATCTCTTGTGACTGTCGTTCGTAAAAAGAAAGATGATCGATGCTCGCTTATCGACACATCTGTCGCTTCTCCATCGGCTCGGCTCTTTCGGTATTTTACAATCAGCCCGAGGGTCTATACGCACAGTACCGCAGGAAAAGACGGATATATCGGCTCGTAAAACACCGTCTATCTGTATAAGCGATCAATTTCTCGAATTGGTTTCCCTCCCCGCGCCGGTCTATACAACCATCGGCAAATAACTGTGCGCGAGATGCGCTGCATGTAATATGTCAAAGTAAATATTGACAAACGATTCGCCGCGCACGAGTGGACTCTGCCCGAATATTAATATTAATGCGCTGATGGCATTTCTTCTGATAATGGGCTTCGCTCACTTTCGGGATGGAATTTCCCGGCTCGTTGATTAACGATTCCGTTATAATTCCTCGAACGCCACCTCAGGGGCGCGTGTATAAACACTCGTATAAGAATCAGAAGCGAGAGTATATACAAAAGAAATTCCCTCTCCCGTGGGAAAAACAACCTATTATCCTTGCAAAATTGAAAACCGCTTCAATTATGATCAAGTCTCAAAGACGCTTCGTCTAGCGATTCTACGGGGAGTTCAGACATTGTTATTCAGCTTAACGGAGCAGCGAAAGGGAACGAGAAAAGCAACTGAAAACTCAGGCGGGAGGAAGAATCCACGATGCTGCTCGTGACATCGTATTAATCCAATCGAAGTTTCACCTAAGGAACCGAGGGAAACACACAACGACGGCAAAATTCGCTGACGGAACTTTTCCTATTCGTATCACAATAAAATTTACATTTCCGCGCGCATTTCCGAATCGGTAAAGTGGATCTCGGGGAAATATTATAGACGATGGCGCGCAGGCTGCGAGTGAATATTTAAGTTGCCACAAAATTTGCGGGATATTAATAAAATATAGGCGAGACGGGGCGAGTCTTCCAAATCTACACGACCAAGTTTTTTGATATTTTCTACCGGTCAAACACTTAAACTTTCGAAACTCTTTATGCGTTTTTTATCGAGATCAAAGTTTCGGACACCGCGTAAAAGTAAGTTCCAGACAAAAAGATTAATCCGGACGGAGAGGGAAAAAAAACCGTCGCTGACGCTAGATCTTCGAGCCCGATTCGCGCGCGCGACCCGGAAACTTTACAGGATCCTCGCTCGTGGATAAAAGCCACGGGAAACCAGCGTGCATTATCGTAAAGCGTATTCGCGAGCACACATTTCGCGGTTTACGCAAACCGCGCAAATTCTTTCTCTCGGTCGGTGTATGTATGCCACGCGTGTCTACAAGACGCCAAACCACAGACAAAAGGAGAATTGTTCGTATCTCCCGTTCGAGCTTCCCGTTCGACATTCAAGCTACTTTCCCTTATATAGCACGGTTACACCCAGTTATAAGCGCCACTTTCATATCGCGACACGCGACGGATCGTTGACACGGGGGCCACCGGGGCAACTTTTGCGTAACACACGTTTAACGTAACGTAAGCCGTGTCACTCGATACGGGTGTACACACGCGCGCGCATACACGCACGCGGGATCGCGTGCCCGATCAAAAATTTTCCCTGACGCGCGCGTCCCACTTTTACGGGTATTTAGCACCCATTCATACGAATCGATACGCTCGCCAAACATATATTTTAGATATATATCTGTGAAATAATAATAAAAGCGAGAGATATAAATTTGTGACCCTAACACGGGCGAAGGGGTCAGCTCGGAATAAATAATTTTTAGATTATCAACGCTAACCGCGGGAACGAATTAACATTAGTATTTCGTATTTTATTAATTTATAACGATGATTGCCGCGAGTCACGTTTATTTCCTCCTTTCTCCCTCGCATCCCCTCTTCTTCCCTTTCTTTTTATATCGTGATACACATCGAGCCCACCGGTCGGCTTACTAACACTTCACAGCTTGTTCGGTCGACGTAACGTGAATATGCAAATTGTAATCCACTTACGCGAGAAACAAATGTTAACTGTCAAATTACTGTCTCCTGATAATCTCCCAGCGATCCTCCCCCCAACCGCGTCGACTAGTACAAAGATGTAAGAAGAATCTCCAGGTCAGCTTAATCAAACGTGTGCAAATAAACTGGATATGACATAAATTTATAATAATCCTTTGATATGAATAGCAACTGTGAATAACATAATTAAACTGCAATATTCCTTATGGACAAAAATCACAAAAAGAAAGAAAGAAATCTCTTGCAGAATAGAATCGTGCGTTATTCGCGCGGCGTTAAAAATTACGATGGACGAAAAGTCGCTAGTCAACGAAGAAAAACGGCAGTTTATATAATTGATTAGAAGTAACGATCGCCGGGCAGGGTACACAAGTTTCGCGAAGTGCAAGTGCGCATGCAGAACGTATTTACCGAAGGTGTGCGCCGCCGCCCTCTCCCCCCCCCCTCCCCCCCAGAACCCCGACGGTCCGCTGCAGACTTTTCTTCCTAAACCGAAATAGACGACTGCGGGTGGTACTCCAGCCGGCAATCTCGTCTCTCAGGGGCTCAAGGTGAATTACAGTCGCGTGTATCTTCTCCACTTGGTCCTATAACTCGCGTGGGTGGACAAAGAGAGCCGCGCCCCGGGCTATTTACTCTCGTGATATTTGTACGCCGTCGGATAAAAGAGGAGGCCTCGCGGCGGTGGCGCGCGGCGCGCCTCGATCCCGTTGCACAGTTTTCGAAAGGAAAACCGTGTGCAAGTCCGTGTCATCGCGCTGGACATTTCTGTCGTATACTTGCCAGTAGCGATCCCGGCTCACTCGGGCGACAGTAACAAAGACGTATCAAAAACGATAAAAGTCCCGACAGTACAAACACCGCGACAATGCCTTACGACATCTTGAAAAATAATACGGTCGTAAGGGAGCCTCGGAGAAAGAGAGAGAGAGAGAGAGAGCGGGAATTTGGCCGTTTATAAAAGGCGGCTAGAGAGAGCCCCGCAAGAAAACGGCAAGAGTTTCTGGCTGACGTCGAACGAGAGAAGTAGTTTCGAGTCAAGAGACAGGTCGGTTGTTTAAAAGCACCTGTCGTCAGTTTGTCATTCGTCGCGCATAGAGGAATCGCCGCGCGAGACTCGGCTGACTGCGAATAATTTAGAGCAGTTATATACGCGGATAGGAGAAAGAGGAAGAAAGAGAAAGCGAGAGAGAGAGCGAGAGAGAAAGGAAGGGGAGGGAACGAGAGATGACCAAATATAATGGGCTACTACGATTCGTGCAGTCCGTGGCACTAGCGCGATTGTTCGGTCAGGAATGCGTTCGCTGCCGGCAGGCAGCATAAAGCGGAGGCGCGCGCGTAGTTGGACCGAGCTTCAGTGAACTTTTTGGGATTCCGTCGCGACGTGCCGCGACTTACCGGAAATGATGTCATTATAGAGTTCAATGAGCTCAATTTTCAACGCGCGTATAAACGCCACGTCGGAGAACGTCTTCGACCGCGCGATTCTTTCGAGCGACGCAAATGCATCGCTGCACGTAAGCGAACGTCAAGAGTCATGTGACAAGATAATGAAAATTATGCAAATCGAGAGTATGAGTTGCGAGATCAGTGCGCAAGTCTACGATAAATCGCGAATGTCTAATTATATCCGAGCAACTTTCTTTCCTGTTAAAAATAACTGACTAATTCCTAAACTTTCGTAATGAATAATTACATGAACCTTTTTATTAATTATTGTATGATCGTTTGATATAATCATTTTTTTTTTTATAGAACCGCTGATAGGTATAATAAAAGAAAAATCGATGTCCTATTATGTCAGTCGTTACGCAATCGAAATTTTAGGATATACGCTTTCACGCGGCGCTATTAAATAATATAGGACTCCAAAATTGGTCCATACCTTATATATATAAGTATATCCGAATTTTTCAGTTGAGTAAGAATACGCGTGTCTATGATTGTAATATCACACTCAAGATTCCTGATGGCTCGAGATGACAGGTTTAACTTAACCAAATTAACCATGTCGAAAAAGATGATATCTATCGATTTTCGTTACGAGAGCTCGGTTCTGATGAACTTACGACAAAAATTTTCGTCACAACTACCGTCTCGATTTAGCTTCTCACGCATTTCACCGTTTTACGAAAATGAAGAAGACATATGATAATTAGTTACGGAACTCCAGCCAAATAGTACTTATAGTAATTTAGAATTATAATTCTGAATAAAAAGACTTTATTATTATTATTATTGAACTTAATTTGGAATTATAATTCTAAATTGTTTTTTTTTTATGTTTTCTTGAAAGGCTAAACAAGAATACTCAAACAATATTTTAGTGTTACGTAATTAAGCTTAATGATATAGAGTATTTCATTACAATTGTGCAATATATTAATATTACATTAATAGAGCATTTTGCAAATTAATTTAGATAACTGATAATTCTAATATAAATGTTAAGAGGATATAATAATTTTAAAATTATAAACGATCATCAATGTTGGAAAATAATATTACGTAGAATTCGTATATTTCAACTCGTAACTGCGCATACACATACGCATACGCCGAACTGTTATTTGTTATTAATTTTTAAGCGACATTCTTTACTATTCAACTGATTTTATATTTTAATTTCGTATTACACATTAATAATCACCAAGGCATTATAAATGTTACGCTAATTCCTTAATTTAATTAATCCCTGAATAAATTCTGAATAATGAAATATTTTATGAATTTCACATCTTTTTTATTTTTATGTTAAGTAATGTATAAATACGCGGATAGATGGATTACAAAAGATTAAGATAAAATAGAAATGTCATAAGTATAAAGCAATTAATAATTAATAATATTAGCGTGTCTTTTATCGCATAAATTACTTTCGAGCAATGTAATTATATTATTTCTCGGAAAAAACAGTTTCAAAACATCTTATTGTAATATAGTTAAAAATTTACCTACATACTGATCTAAAAATAATTTTATTGAACCATAAAATAATTATGTAGAAATTTGCTAGAACGTCGAACTTTTTGCAGCATTGTTTGTTCATCATGCTTGAGCGACCTACATAATTATTTTGATTATCCAATAAAATTATTTTCAGATCTATCTGTCTAGCTAAATTTTTAAATATTTCTGCAAAACCGTTCTTTCTTTTATTTTTCTTCATAATATATATTTGAGGAAGTCTAGGAGTATATTAATACCATTTAAGACAATATTTAATTCTGAGAAAGAAGCCACATAAAAATTTCAAATTTGATTAAAATATTTCCGAAGAAAAAAGAAGGGAAAATAAATAGGTCACATTTAAATACATATTTTAACAATTACAATTTTCACATTTTTCTATTCTATTTCTAATTTTTTATTATTAAATTTATTTACAAATACATACAATCTATAAATATCTGCTTCTAATTTTTATCATCTATGAAAAAGATGAACACCATGAAAAAATTTAAACAAAATCTTCATATTTAAAAAAATGCTTGTAATCTTATTTTATCTTATGTTATTTTGTTATAATCCTATTTTAACGCTTTCTTTTTAACTTTACTTTTCTTATTATTTATCAAAATTATCTCAGAAATAATTAATAATAATTAATTAATTACCCAATTAAGATTAAAATATACATCCATTATATATAATATTATTCAAATATTATTATCCTTACGGTATTCTCAATTCCTGTAATTTTCTGAAAAGCTTGCCTGTGCTATAAAACGCTTCGTCAAAAGCATATGTAAAATGAAAATATATCTCAGGATTAAATATTAGCATACTAACTCGTCCTAGCCCATCTATTTGAAAATAAATTTATGAGAAATTTTAAATTTATCTTCTGATATATATTCTTATACTCTTAACTTTGAATGTTTACTTACACGTTACACACTAAGCTTTATGCAGTTTTTTCATTTCACAGATTACTTCAGTTCAAATCGAGGTAAAAGATAGATTCGCACTCAATACGATGCGCAGCAGCGGAGTTATGAGTGCAGCTGTACGTTAATAATCTGTAAAATACAATAATCAGAAATATTTCATTTTACACGAGCATGCAAAACGCGCGCGGGACACGTCGTGCAACCGTCGCGGGGATAAATAATTAGTTCCACGAGAGTAATAAGTAACAAATAAGTAATAAATTACTTACTGCAGGTTCTTCCGACGTCGCCCGCCGCCTTCCAGGTCGTCCCCTCCTCTCGGGTTCCTTCGTTGCACACAATATATTATTCACTCGCGAAAACACAGCTAATTACACGATGCACACTTCGTTACAACGAAACGTTACGGACTGACACGAAAAATCCCGTCCGACACCTGGGACATTTCGTAAATTGCAACGTCTCGCGAACCTCGAAAGGCGAAGGTTCGAATCTCGAAGAGACAAAACGGTCACATTTACAAGCTAAATGTACCGCGATACGTATAACTCGAAATTCGAAAAGTTTCGAAATAGCAGCGATCCCTTTATCCTGATATCGCGCGATTAATAAAGTCGATGGCGCGACGAACGTCCCAGAATACACAACCGAAATTTATTATTAAATTCATTACGCAAGTATTGTACAGACATTGCGCGAAACAAACTTGATTATCTTGAATCTCTCTAATGTGCTACTTCGCGTTCTCGATTTGCGAATGACGATCAAATTAAATTTAAATAGGCGCAACGATTAAACGGCGCGATGTGATATACATATTCGAATCTACAATCGCTATAGAATAACCAGACAGAGTGTTACTCCCAGTGTGCTACTGCCCGTCGCATCGATCCTTGCTCTAATGCCGCGCGAAGATTCTGTCTCTATATAAGCAGCCGTCGCCACGATCCGCTTACGAGTCGTTCGCGGGAATTAATTGGCCGCGCGCGGATCTGATAATCTGTCAACCGTTCGTGATAGAAGTGATCGCGTTTTCTCGCAGCACCTGACCCGATCGCGTCGCGATGGAAAATAACGCGCGGAGAGCGGCCGGCGCCGCTGGCCGGCCTGCCTGCCGACTCGAGTCTCGCCGCGCGAATGATAACATGACCGAGCACAGTGACCTTGTTTTCGCAACGGTAGGCCGCACGCCGTGCATGCGACGCAACGGTGTTTGCTATTGTAACTGGAGTGCACGACGCACATGCCGTTACGAAAACAAGGCCGTTACCGCGGTACGAAATATTGAATACGTCATATAATAAACGCCGACTACTCCGTTTCCTTGCATCCCACGTTAATTTCGAACGAACGAGCTGTTACGAGCTTCATTTTACGGACTCGTTAATGTCGGGCAAAATAACGAATAATTTGGTTCGTAGTAAAAAACGCTCGATATCTTCGAGCGGCGTAAGTACAGATTGTAAGCATGGTACATAATTACAGAGAATTGACATCGGATCTTAGGTGGAATTTATTCACGAGTTAAATTGATAAAATCAGCTAAATTGATAAAATCAACTAAGTAAATAATTAAATATCAGAAGTCAATCAAAATCAGCTAAGCAGAAAATAAAAATTAATATAATTTAAACCGTGAAAATCAATAACGAATGACAGTTCAGTATACATATGTGAGCACAGTTATCAATGTCAATACATCGAATTCTACGGGATTTTCTATTTTTTATTGCAATCGTTTAATTCTAAAGTTATTGTTATTCAATATTATGATTTTATCATATTATGATTTTCAATTGTAATTAATCTTCAAGATACGCTCTTAAAATAGTATACGGCACATGCTGTATATTAACTAATTAAATTTAAAATTTTAATAATGAAAATTATATATTCGTGCATGTGTATGCGGTTTTAATTTACATATGAATTAAATAAGGTAAAGAGATCCTGCGACGTGGAAAATATAAAAACGCTCGTAGGTGAAGAGTGAAACGTCAGTAACGCCAAAGTGAATATGCAACCGTGCTGCAACAATGGCTACTAGTACGCTCGATTTTTGTCGATAAATCGATGACCAAGTGATGCATTTTAACGGCCGCGGCCGTTTACGCGCGCTGCCGGCGTAGTGTAAATTTGTCGACCTGTACCGAGTACAGAGAACCTCACTTTTCGAACACGTTAGCGTAAAAAAAAAAAAAAAAATGGTTAAGTGGGACGTGTTCATAAATATATTGCTGGGACAAACAACTGTCCAGCACATACTTGGAACACGTTGCATATGGAGTAATTGCAAATTATTACAATTGTAACCAATAAAAAAAATAAATATCCTTTCCATTTATTCATTTAATATTTCAAATAGCAAGACAAACATGCACACACATACACATGCACTCTAGATTAAATTTTGATTAAAAAATATCATTTAAATTCTTAACTTTTCTTGATGAAATTCACTTTGAGAATGGAATTCACTTTAATGTATTCGATAATAGGATTCGTAAATTAATATAATTACTGTCTAATAATAATGTGGTTTATTTGTAAACATCAACGAGAACATCTTGGCGGTATCCATATTTCCGCAAAATTTCTCACTCATACAGCACGAAATTGGCAAGTGTAGCGGAAATTCCACATGGTAGCAAACGGTGCCATCCCATTTAGTGCACGACGAAAATTCCGCACACGGTAGCAACCGGTAGTCGCTACACTTTATATCGAGAATGTTTTATTTACAACAAAAAATTGTTCGAAAAGTTTCATCTATAAAAATTGTATATAAAAATAATACTATATCTAGTATTTTAATTAAAAATAAAAGTAACATACACTCTCTCTCTCTCTCTCGTTTTCTTGATATTTTTATAAAACAATGCTTTCCCCAAAAGAATTCCTGATCCATTTCGAGAGTTCTCTTTAAATAAATGTAAAAGATAAGAATTTCAAGTAGTAGAATACGATTTTCATTTTTGTTTTGTTTCGTTTTCATTGTATAAAATTGTACAAAATTTCGATAGAAATCTAAAGACATTGTCCAATATTTTCGAGATAATTCTAGATTCTTAAAAAAAGAATTCACCAAAAGAATTAAAATTAGAAATTTTTCAACATTATCAGAACTCTTGTTGGAATCAAACACTTTACAACTTAAAAAAAATATCAACTGTATCAATTATATCTCCCAAAATTTGAAAAATGAGATCAGATACTAAGTAATATGTTAATTTTACATTAAAAATAAACTAGTTGCGCTTGAGAATCACTAATGCATACACTGTAAATGCACAATATTATAAATATACACATACATTAATAAATATCACGTATGTGAATGTTTATGTCAGAAAAGTCAATTCTGAAGCGTTTCAAGGTATGAATTGCCACGTTACCGCAATATATCTTGCAGTTTTATTCTCTCAATGAGATAAGAAAACCAAAATTTCGTGTCACGAAGTTTTATTCATAGAAACGATACGTCGCTGAATAACTAATTCCTCCTTGTCTGACACTGGAGTGTCATTGTAATGGCAAGACGTTCGGTTGACTGTTAGTTTTGTTTGCGAGCTCATTTGGGTAACACAAATAAAGAAAACCTCGCAGTAAAGAACGTCTCGCGCGCACGTTTATTTCGCACCCACTTAATCGTTTATCACGCGACACGCACGTTTTTACGAGGCACTCCCCTTATTACTACTAACAAGACCGTTGGATACCGCACACATCAAAGTAACCGGAGTGTCTCGCAGCCGAGAAGGATCCAAACTCCGACGAACGAGTGAGTGTTTAGTGTTTCGACGTTTCATTATCGACAAACTTTACGACGGCCTTTAGGGACTCGTCGCCGACACGTGCTTCCTTTGAAATGGAACTAGTCCGTTACGTCGCCGTCGTCGTCGTCGTCGTTTTAGCGTTCGCGCGACGACTTCTCATTCGAAGGAGATCAAGCGAGAACAAAGTTTTCGCGTAAAAATAACGACGACTACCGTTGCTACCAGATGCTACAGATACGATTGCCATGACCTACCGCACCGGGGATTCAGCGAAAGATATCGGAAGAGAAGGAGAGGAGGAGGACGTACTATCATGAGGACACAGCGTTGGCGCAGGTAATTACACCTTAATTAATTCAGTTCTTCTTCAAGAATTTAATATCATTCATACATCCCGATTGAGCGACTGAATCGAGAAAATCCGATAATTTTTCGATCACCAAACAGTTCTCAGATGAGTGAGTATATTTCTACGGCGACGCTGATTTAACGATTCGATCGGGAAAGGTGAGCTTAATAAATCTGAATCTGACCCAATTATTTGCCGGATGTATAAAGACAATCCAGCGTCTCGATTATGCAAAGAAATATCGGTTACTTCATTTACTCGAGTATATAACACTATAACCTGTTATTGTGGCTAAACAAATCGTCGTTAACAAAAACGCACGGTTTATTTATCCGATCGACCTCGATAAATAAATCGCGCGGCAAAATTGAACGCGACTGCCGGTCAAAAAAAGAAACAATTATTTAACAAACTGGCACACCGAGGCGCAGATAATATAATTGCATTCCAAAAATAATATCCGCGAACTATCGCAGCCAATGTATACAGGATTGTGCAATGTCACCATGGAGTAGTCCCTCACAAAAGTTTTCGATAAATTTGAAATCGTCTTCTACGTTCGCGAAAATTTAACGAGTTACCGTACACACGCGTATAAGCGATTACATCTCGTAAGTCTATTCATTTTTCACGGAAGCCGGAGATTTCGTATATTTGCATACGTGCGTGTGATCTGCCTTTCGGCGACGAACAAATAATAAATCGTCTCGGAGATCAAGGGAAGCATGAGTTATTTGTACCGCCGCGTCTTCCATCTCCAGCCAATTACGACTCCGCACCGAAAACGTCGTGCATAATTTTGCTCCTGAATATTTCACGTAGTATCGACGAACATGATGATGTCTATATGCGAATCACGGATTAAACGTTAAATGTTACCTTGCCAACATCGAGAACGCCCGACAGCTTAATATCGGATAACGACGCTATATAATTCCGCGGCCTCTCTTTATTCCCTTGAATTGTCACGGTATTATAATTCAGGCGGCTTTTGTACGAGGACGAACGGATTAAGCGTTGGATAAAGACACTGTCTCGCGAGGGCGCGCACGCGGATGCGGTTGTAAAAATAACACCATAAAATACGCAATATTTTATTTTAGTCCGAGTCGTCGGCGACGAGTCGGGAAATTCAATGCTCCGCATTGCAGCTGGGAGATGCACTACCGAATCGCCTTAAGCTTAAGCTTTAACCCTCTTTAGCCGGCCACGTCGTATCTTCACTTGCCACGTAGCAGACATCATTTTTCATCGCGAATGCGCCGTCTCCGACCGCGAAAACATACCGCGTCGCGGCATAATGATAGCCCCCGCGACTGCGACTATCTTACATTATTTAACCCTTTGCGCGCTTCGTCCGTATTAGCGGTAAGCTGGCAGCCGACCCCGTTCATCTTTCATAATAGCCGATATATAGGGCAGCTTTATATAAAGCGCAATGCGAAAACTTTTCGCTAATAAAAACCGACATTTAATATGTTTATCTGTGCTTCTTTTAATGTACGACGTTCTTGCGCGTCGTATATTCTTTGAAATATAGATAATATCTTTTTGTACTAATTTCTTTAAACATAAATATTCACACGGAGAGAGTTTTATTTTCAAATTTACTCCTAAAATCATGTTAATCGTGGGACAACATAGTATTTCGACAAATGTTATGTGATTTTCAATACTTTTTTTAATATGTACTACAACACATTTATTGTAGTGCAATAAAAAAAAAAGAGAAAATTAATACATAAAATTTGTCGAAATATTATATGCTGTTCCACGATTAACATGATTTTCGGGGTAAATTTTAAAAGAAAATTCTCATCGTGTAGGTATATAAAATATATGTTAATTAATTTATTTAGAGACAAATATTTAGAGACTTTTATTTAGATTTCGTGACACACGTCTAATTGCAAGCTAAAAAAAAAAGAACATTACGGACACAACCATATAAATGCGTTCCGCGCTATTTAATTTCGTTTGAAATGCGTATGAACCTATGCGGTTCAGAACAGTTTCGCTGCAGTAAGACAAACGAGATTTTTTTGCGAGATCGTAATTTACGTTGCAGTGACCTGAAGGGGTATATTGTGTCGCTTGGCAACAGGTGAAGGACGTTAATTAAGAAGTTCGCGCGCCGGTATTTCAAGCAAAACCCGAGAGTCTCGGGGTGCCTTCTCGTAAGGACAATTTACACGCGGACGTTTAACGCGATATGAATGTTGCGCGCGCTGTAAGAGCGTGTTAACAACGGCCGGCTAACGAAGGTGATCCGCTTTTGTAAAACATTACGTTGAATAAACAATCTGTTTTGCTGGATACGTTGGCCGACGTTAAAACACGTATTTTGCTCGGACAATAAGAATGATTTCACAAACGCTTTTCACAAACTATTTACGTAAAAAGAGAGAGAGAGAGAGAGAGAGAGAGAGAGAGAAAAGTAGCCAGGTCTAAATTTTCATATCGCTGTATCCACTTCCTGAAACTCCGATCTCTATCCGAAGGAAAATGGATTAGTCTTGGCACAGAGCGTGCGCGCATCGTGCCTCTGGCAACGAGTAAAACTTAATTAAGGAGCTGTCCACGGTATTTCGGTCGAATTACGCGACGCACGTCTCTACGCCTGCGATGCGGCGGCGATACGGGCGCGAGTGCGTGGCGCGAGCCTATCGGAGTCGCGATCGTTGACCGTGCCGAGCTATTCCGCCGTCGTTTCGCCGACGGAATTCGGTTTTTGCGCTGGGGCGCGCGCTGTATACTCTTTACCTCCCGACAACGATCCGTCCGCACCACCCGTGTCTCGCGTCGTCGAGCTCACGTGCGTGTCTTTTCCCGCGGGCTATCCGCCGCGCCGGGGCTCCAAAGAGCGAAGCGCCTTTACGATTGGCAAAGAGAGACAAATGCGGCGGGACAGAAATTGGCCGTAACGTGTCGGAGACGGGGCAGACAGACGGGAGGGAAAACCGGGAAGACGAACGAGAGAGAAAGAGAGAGAACGACGGGAACATGGAGTCGGACGGAGGGCCGCGACGTGACCGTGCCAACCTCGAGTTATTCGCATATAAGCCGCCCCAACGGCCATTTTCTTCTTCCTTCCTACTCCGCCTTCTTCTGGCTCTCCCCGTCGTCACTTGACGGCGAAAGGAGAACCCGCGGTTCAATTATATATCGAAATTGTCGAAGGCTCTGTAAGCTACACACGACCATCACACGCTGATACGCCCGATTAGAGATGCGCACGAGACGAGATAAATCTCGATCTTGTCTCGATCTCGTCTCGAAATCGAGACGAGATTCGAGATCGGGATTACTTATAATATTCGAGATCAATATCGAGATTCACCACATCAAGATCAAGATTATTGAAAATTCTCGTCAAGATCTCATTGAGATCTCGACAAAATATTTTATTATTTCACCGATCTGACGACACTATATGACGCTGTGGCTGCTGCACACATAAACCACGCAACGCCACAGACATGAAGGATTATTGGTATAGACATTACAAATGTTTCATTTTTACCCTGCGTAGTTCCATAGTGAAAATACGCAAGAAGTTATGACTCCTGTACAGCGCGATGTCCGTCGCATACGATACGCAATACTCAATAATGCACATTTTTAGATTGAAAACATCGGTAAAGTATTATTGAATATCGCGCGTCGTGCGTGACAAATTCGCGCCGGTGTGTAGGAACCAGTAGTCCCAAAAACAATCGCGATTTTGCCTTCTTGTCGGCATCTCTCTTTTCTCGATTGCCATTGTCAGGTCCGCCGTCCGACCGCACGGTGCGCAAATGTTTAGTGTTAACGTTAGAAGAAAATTTACAGACGGCGGCGACAGAATAGATCTTCGCAGGTAATATTATTAAAATGATCCAATTTTACTATAACTTTTCAGTACTTTATATTTTAATCTTTTTACTGTTCGTATTT
>NW_012026802.1:3322871-3337958 GCF_000956235.1 Wasmannia auropunctata
TTTATTTTATTTTTTAATGACAGTTTGGTTAATATTAAAGATAAAAGGAAAAACTTTTCTATAAAATTTTAACATATACGTTTATTTATACTTATAAATAAAACTATTTTTGTATTTTTTGAACTATTTTTCGTATTCGTCAATCTCGTCAAGATCTCGTCGAGATTCGAGATCAAGATCAAGATCATATATTCGAGATTCTTGAAAATCCGAGATCAATATAAATATTTCAAGATTTTTCGAGATTGAGATCGAGATCGCAGAAATCTCGTCTTGTCTCGTCTCGTGCGCATCTCTACGCCCGATATAGAACGACATAGAGGGATAAAAAAAAAGAGAATAATTCTGTAAATACGATTTCATCACGCGCGACCAGTTCACGTGGCCGTGCAGGAAAATATCTAGATTATACGGATGGATGCGAAGAAAATAGAGGAGCAGCGCGTCGGACGGCCGGGAGTATGAAAAATGCATACGTCGAGGTGAGAATCGCATACGAGGAGAGTTTATCGCGCGACCGACGAAGTAGGACAGCAGGATAATCCAATACGCACCCGTTGTGCTCGACCGGTGGTGTGCCACTGAAACTTTCCATTCTCCGCGTAGAAATACAATGAGTTTCGGTCCTCCGGGCTGACAAAAAGTATCCGCCTATTCCTCCGGACAGGAGAAGACAGGAAAGTTCAAAGTTCAGCCCGGAATTGACATCGGCACGTGCAGCTGTCGTCAATTGAATTCAACACGCCGGTTTTGTTCGCGGAAACGAGACGTCGGTTCGTCCGGTTTAAGTTTTGCGATATCCATATAGCTAGTATATAACGTTAATATAATGTATTTCAGATTAATTAATATGAATAAACGGACGCGCGGATATATATAAACGTGTGCGCTGCATTTCTCCGCCATTTGCCATATAAATACGTCTGCTCTTCCGAGGAAGAGAGGTAACGGTCCCGCGGTCGCGTCGAGGCTACACGCGCAGCCCCGAGACAAGAAGGAGCGGCGGAAAGAGGTAGACAGTGGACAGACGTTATATTTAGCGCGAGCACGTGGCGGCGCGCGGCCGGGTATCTCTCGCCCCCCCTTGTCCCCGGGGGTAGGTATAGGTAGGTCGGTCGGTCTGTCTCCCGGAAAAGCTAATGGCAATGTGTGAGTACCTGTTGCCCCTGGGGACGCCCAGACATATCCCCCGCCGATGCCCCCCTCCTCCTCCTCCTCCTACTCTTCCACTCTGCAATTCGCTCCAAGTTGTACTTGCAACAGCATCACCGCCGCTTCCACCACGCGTCTCCCCCCATAATCAACAGAAATCAAAACCGCCATCGGGACAAGAGGGAGGGGTGGGGGGGGTGAGAGGGAGGAGAGGAGCCAGTCCGTCGTCGCGGAGCGCCTTGGCCGCGGTCCAGGCTTAACTGCTTTTCATGAGAAATCGAGAGAGAAGCCGAACGGCCGACCGACCGATCGCTTGGCTTCCGATGACGACGACCACGCGTCGTTTCGCCAGATTATTATAGCGCCGACAGCTCCGGCTAATGACGTCGCGCGCGTCTCGGATTAACGGCCGTCCCCTCCTCCTCCTCCTCCTCCTCCTCCTCCGACAAATCATCGAATCTTTTGATCGCGCGCCGGTCGGCCTGATGGCTAAATCGGCCATTATCTTATCGGAGATCGAAAAGCCAGACTGACTGACGCATACGAATCCGCCATCAAATCATCGCACGGTTCACGATCACGACTTCCGTGCAAAATCGCGGATTTGACGTCTCGACATCGTCTGCAGCTTTGGCCGTATAGCAACTATTTCAGCCGAGTAAGTGTACTTTAACCGAAAATATCTTTGCATCAGTCGTTGACGAATTAGCAATGCGGCATATATCTATTGCCCGCGGCACACGTATAAAAGCTATTTATTTAGCACACGTGACATCCTTTGATCCGGTATATACGGTGGTTCGGTTAGTATACGAACGGGCATATTCATAGAACGGGGCATATCTATTCGTCGTCGCCATGCACGACCAGCGCGCCCGTAACGAATTTATTCGTCCACGTTTTATCTTCACGTTTCGTTTACACTTGCGGCATTATGTCGATCAAACCAGCGAGAAAATAAAGCACATCAACGTCGCGTTATATGTCCAGCATCGTCAACAGATAATCATCACCATCACCCAAACATATAAAATTGTAAGAACTGTTAATAAATGCTTTCAAAATAACTTCTATATACGAAAAAGAAGAGACTTTGACGGTGTCTATGAAATTAGCACGATATTTTATTAATTTTTAAAAAACAATGTCAGTTCCTGTAGCACTTTCCATAGTTCTACCGTTTATGATAAACGTTAAAAAATGTTGTTGCACTTTTGTCTTGAAACGCTATATAATTATGAAAGTAACTTGGGATTAACGAGACACTTGACAGATGTTGTAATACCTATTTGACGGGATATAGTACTTTAGAGGGAGATGTGCCATGTTGAAACGTGAAGTTAACAAGTCATTTCTTAATTTTTATTTTTTTTTTTGGTATTAAAAATGCGGAACATTTTTTAATGTTTATCAGGAACGGTAGAATTAAGGAAAGTGCTACTGGAATTATTGTTTTTTTTTACATTAACAAAATGTGCTGACTTCACAGACACACTCTGATAGAGTAGAACTCTAAATAAAAATGAGATCTGAATGGATTCGAAACTTTCGCCGTGCTCAAGTCCCCACTCTTTCTTCACGTATAAATTAATAAAAAATTTAAAATCTGTTACGGGACGTAATTTAATTGATGGCGTCACTTTCCAGTTCAAGGTCCACTCTCTTCGGACTGGTATGACAAAATAGAGAGAGAAAGAGAGAGACCATGACATAAGGACATCGTTACATCGGGATGACGTTACGCAGGTACAGAATGCCCGCGAGGCTTCCGATTAGGCGAAAGTAATTGTCACGCGCGGGTCCGATGGGAGAGCCCGAGATGATTGCCTCGTACAAATTCAGCCGGACCGTTCCCATCGCGCGATGACCTATTAACTCCGCCGTATCTTGACCGATATACCCGCCGAACGGTGTTTTCGACACGCGGGCGATCATAATTCATACGTCACTAGGAAACTACTGTCGGAAGCCCCCTTTACTGTCGCAATTGATCAATCATCCCGGCCGATTCGACGTTTTACGTCACGTTCCATTCCTCTCTCGATCGGCGCGAACAATACAAATCACTCGCGTTGAAATATAAACAATTTCCGCCACATTACTGTCGCTTCGGTGTTCATATTGAGTGTTATACGCCCCGCACTCCGCCGTTTGTCGGCGCCGCGGGACGAAATTTCGCGCGACGTATATTCGCACATATACGCGCCAATTATTAACCCCCTTCGGTGCATAACTGCACCGAGGGTTCGCGGCGGACGCATTGCGTGCCGGCATATGTATAAATACCACGTACCGTAAGCGTGTGTGATTAGAATTAGCTTTGAACCTGCCTTCCCTTTGTTTCGACGTGTAATAATTCAGTGCTCTCGCAAGTCTATAAGTCGAACTTCCCCCCGTAACTGGATTACCGTGGCGAGTGTACACGACTGTCAGTTCGTTCCCGAAGTATCGACGAAATTATCCCCCGCCGCCGCGCGCGATGACATATGCACCGCGCGCCCAAACTCCGCAACGACCAAATCTCACTAAAGCTTCGAAACGCTCATTAATAGTTATGCGGAACAAGATTATTCGCGAACGTGCGGGTAAATAATTAAACTCTGTACCAGAAACAGGACACATCTAATTATCGCGAATTAACACGGACGACGATCGAAATTTTTAAAAGAATTTTTTAAAAAGAAAAAACTACATTGTTTTTTTTAAAACGCCATGAATCTTGTTTTAACAATCGCTGCGGAACACCTGCGCGTTCTAGCCGCAGTATATAAAATGCAGTTCCGTATAGTTCCCAGCCGTGCAGTCGTCGGCCAGCGGTAGTTCGCGCGCCAGGAAATTCTTGTCGCTTTATGGCCTCCGACGCCGATCTCCCTTCGCGGACGCAGATTGTCACGTAAAAAAAAAAGCAAAAATAAAAAAAACAAAGAATTTTAAAAAAAAGAACACACAGAGCGCCCGAAGTCGCTGGACCGAGACGCAGCGTCGGGGCGATCGACTTTCACTGCTCACGCGAGCCGTGCGAGGCTGACCGGCTCACGTGCGTCGAAATCCACACGCGCGTAGATAAGCGGAATAGAAGAAAAAAAAAAAAGAAAAAGGAAAAGGCAAAAGTGGGAAAACTGGATATCAGACCGCGGAATGTCGAATCCACGCCGCGTCGAGCCGCGCCGCACCGCGGCGCTCGGTTGCGTGAGAAACTCCCCTCCGTTTAACATTTATATGGAAACAAACGCTGGCCGCGAGCGTGATATAACGTTATTAGTACCAGCTGGCTGTGTACCGGGAAACTGCGTGGCCGACTGCCTTCCTACAAAATTGATTCATTCGCTTCTTCACGGACCTGTCAACGTCGCCCGCCGAAGAAAAATAATTGACGACGGCGTAGCGCTTTTATAAGCAGTGGACGAGGATATTGTCGAGCGGACCGCCGTTAAAAAAATGCAGTTATATTTTAACACGTTATTTAATATAACAATATCATGTGCTTGTACCTATACGCGAACGCGAAATTTCATTCAGATTTTATTCGATTTTTGTACGTGGCGCGCTATTTTCAGCGACAACTAAAATATTAGCTTCTTGATGGATTATCCAGTAAAGTAGCTGATGTAGTCGCCACTTCTCTCTGATCTTTCCCGATGTCACGCTTGGAAGGAGACCGATGCGATATTATCGAAGCACGAAGCACGCGATTCTCTCTCGCTCTCTCTCTCTCTCTCTCTCTCTCTCTCTCTCTCTCTCTTTCTCGATCACGTCGACACGAAAAATGCTCGTAGCGGGAAATATCTACGACGTGGATCGATCGAGTCGTGGAGGGCACGTGGATGGGGTAGGTATACGCTCGCGGATCGCGGCGGAAATTCGCGGAATCTTCGAAGCGCGACGATCGCGGATCATACCGGGATAACCGAGCGAGGCGGAAATCGAGCTCCCCCTGACGTATCCGTCCTGGATGGGATATAAACGATGTCGATGGCGGATCCCGCGATCGCGGACGACCGAGTTCTCCCCGGTGAGATGAAAGACGAAGTTCGCCTGCAAGTCGTTAAACGAGTGATAACAATGCTCGAGTTGGCACTCCCGTCGCACGGAGCTCTATAAATTCGGCAGTCACGGCCACGCGCGCGCCGCGCGCCGCGCCGCGCCGCTTCCACCGCGAGCTATTTTCAGCTTCGTAAAAACTTGCGCGGAATTGTCGGAATTATGGTTCATGAAGTAACGGGGCCGCGTGTTCGATGAAAATATGTTTGTGTCCCGGGACCCCCCCCTTCCCCCGCCGATGGCAAACACGCCGTCATTACGTCCGCTTCCCTAAGTTCCCGACAATATCCTACTATATCCCGGGGGAATTCGACAAATCTTTTCAGACGTGTAATTAAGTAAATGAACGATAACTTTGTAAATGCACGATTTTAGATTCGATTATCACGATCGTTTGCAATTGCGCGAGCACTATCGATTGTCCGATCGATTCCTTCATCGTCATGTACATATACTACGCGAATTGGAGCAATCCGTCTTTTGCGCTATTAAATATTTCAGCAATCCCTCTACTCCAGCAATTAGTTCGTTGCGCAGTATCTTATCTCAACTGCACACCCGTCGCAATAATAATTACAAAACTTACGTCCATATTTGTAATTGCATTTTCTTTCGAAAACTCTAGCTAAAACTATCCTTGACACATATTTACAGTACATATACCTAAAGTGAGTAGATCTTAAGAGACAACTTGATCTTCGTCATATTTGCAATCGCATCCAGTTACATAAACTCAGATGAAGTTTATCTTGAAAGACAAACTGAATTTCATTTCTCATGTTTCATTAATTAATTTTCGAAAGAAGCTCACATACGTGCATTTTTATTTTCATCTATATGTCAGACAGATTTTGAATCTCATAATATTTTTCCAAAGGAGAGCAGTTACTGGTGTGAAAGCTGAACGCGAAAAAATCTTAGACGATGCTAATCAGAAGTAAAAGGAATAAAATACGCTATCGAGATACAGAGACTAAAATATTCAGCGCGGTTTTATTTTACAATGGACTAGACTATTGCAGTGAGATCACATGCAAAATTCTTATCACGTGCGATTAAAAATTCAAATATCGACAATATTACTTATAGATATTCCGAAATAAATATTCTGAAGTAGGTATATTTCGAGGCAGATATTTCAAGCAATTTTTTCATTTAAAAATCGAAACAACAGAAAAAGAGAAAAATAAATCATTGTTTCATAATATTTACAGGCAACAGTTATTTCTTTAGAGACGCTTGAATTCAAATACATTTCGTGTCGCACTATAAATTTTTCATTTAAATGTAATTCACGTATTGTTTTGAATTGATAACGCGTGGAGTATTATATAAATGTAACATAATAGGTATTTCGCTGAATCGAATCATTCGAGTAATGAAAGATCGCGTTGTGTATCGACTATATATTAATAATTAATTTTAAAGGATAATTAATAAAAGGAACAAATGCGACAATGTATATATATATACACGTGAAATATCTCGTGTTGGCGAGATTGCCTTGATGTTAATTTGTTTCGGTATGCAAAGCCACACCGCACGTCGTATTGTCATTCGCGCAAAGAGCGGAACGGCACGAACCGCTATCGCGTGCTATCGCGTTATCGAAACGCGATCGTGTCAAATAGTAGAAGATACGAAACGTGATTAATTTTATTATTAGCTGCTATTAGCCCGATTAATTAACTTTCGCGATTAACGATATTAATCAATGATAAATCCGTTGATTATTTATCGAGACAAGTATTTCGTGGAATTTATTCATTCCGCGAAAATGAAGCGAAAAGAGAACGGGAATTATAAGTCATTGTTTTATCGCGATATTTACGCGGACTATAACAACTTCTCTTTTAACAATTAGAATCGTAAGAGAATTAGAATCGTATTAGAACGTAAATCCTGTAACGCGTTTTAAATTTTTCGTTGATCTGAATGTAATTTACTCATTATCTTCGGGATGAAAGCACGAAATAATACACGAGTCGCCATGAATTAAATAAACACCGCGGTGATCAGACTCTTATTTTATATTCGCCAATTGCGCTGCAAGTTCAACCTCGTGATTTGTTAAAAACGTTCCGCTATTTGATATTTCGATAAGTTTTCGAGATTTGCAGATATCGGACGGATCATAAAATCACTTCACTTTTTTTTCGCGTTATTTTCGCAATCGTATCGCAATGGAATTTGAATAATGTGGAAAATACTGTGCAAAGTGCCGTATACGATTATCTCATTCTAATAATTAATACTCGCGATCGTACAACCAATCGCGTTTTCGCGAGCATTGTGTTATACGAGTGCAACGAAAGATATGAGATAGAGATGGCAGAGGAGGAGTCATGGAATGAGTATATTATTTCTTTTCATTTTTAATTTGAAGAATTAATTATTTATGTTAATTCCTGTGAATATTATTTTATAGAGACGAGTACTAGAGAATTATTCTTTCAGATAGTATAATTATTCTGAACATCATTATAATTTATATACATTTTTATTTTAATTCAGCATAGTTTTACCATAGTCGCACAAGTTCGCTGCTGCACATCGTATCGTGAATAAGATATTATTTTTTATTTTACTATAATAATAGATAATCTGTGTGAAAATTATACCAGATATACAGATACATATAATGCGTACTTTATATAAATGTACATGCATTAAAAATATAACATAGATAAATTTAACATGTCACAGAATCTATTACTTTGGACACAAATGTGTGAATTAGGACAGTGCAAATATTTAATCTTGGAATTGATATAATCGTTAATTTATTGAATATAGTGTCAGAAACAAGATTTTCGAGAAATATATAAATGAGAACATCGTAAAGATAGATATAATATACATACTAATATAAACTTACTTGATTAAGAAATTTTTATCATTTTATATGCAAATTGTAACGAATTCTCAATTTAGTTTATTGCTCAGGTAATTGATGAAAAATGAGGAAAAAGAAAAGGAAGTAAAATAAAGTTATTCTTTGTTAAATATAAGAGACAAGTTAGACAAATATTTTTAAAATACAAAATCTTTACTTAAATCATGATATTCATATTTCATAAAAATTAAAATAAAATATCTACGTGCTCTCTGTATTATTTACGTAAAATAAATATAAACTGAATATAAATCTGTATAAGGTGGAGAATATTGTAAATTCTCTAAAAAATTGTATTTTATACATATTTTATTTTCCAATATTTTTATAATAAAAGAAATATCTTGATCCGAGTATTTATAATCTATTCATATCTTCCAAGATGAAATATTATATTATAAGCTAACTAGTGCACAAGAAAGAAGAATATTTAGAGATTTTTCTTATGTGTATTTCATAAAGAATTGAAATATTATACGGACAGAAAATATTTTAATGTCAGATAGCATTCTTCAGTCACTTTATTCAATAAGAAATATGCTAACGAATAGCAATTATATTTATTTTTATAATAAATCAGCCAATTTTATTCTAATTTTTTATAGCCTATTCATTCGTATTTATTGATTAATTTACTTGTAGGAAATAATCGTTTCGTTTTTTACAATCAGCTATTGCATTCTCAATTGATCTCTGATTAAAATAATAGTTATTAAACCGTTTATGCCTCAAGATGTAAAATTCTTATACAAGATTTATTTAATAATTACAAATAGAGAGGCTGTATTGTATAGAGAGCTCGTTGAGATTCATTATAAAAGATAAAATCAGTCTAACTCCACATATCGCCGTTAGTTCTTGCAACACCGCCGATCCGGTTCCATCAATGTAATTTATATTATACTATAGATATAAAGGAGTAAGAGAGTTGAGACACACACAGGAGAATGTTGCGGCGAAATTTAGCTCGGTATGGCGCTGCACGCAATCCCCTCAGAATCTTTCGTGACTCTTACGTAAGAATCGATTGCGTAATAAAAATATTTGCGCCATGTAGCGTTAATTATGAGAGTTTTAGGGCGATGCAGTAAAAGCGAGCCGCGCGTACCGAAACAAACGAATCTAAAATAGACAGACGGAGGCTGTACGGGCGCGTCTCCGCGTACAAGTGCCAGCTTGGGAAAATTACGAGAAACGCGCGATGATGGCGCGGGTAAATCGGGAAGCGAAAAACGTGTCTTCTTAGAGACACGAGCGATGGCTTTTTGACGGCGGACGATGAAGGACGACGCCTTCATCTCCGATTTCGACGTTTTCGAGCGTCTTTTAACGACGGGCGGAAGGGCGGGGGGGGAGAGAAACGCGGACGAGAATGGCGGGTCGCGCGCGATGCGTAAAGGAGCCACCGGGGCGTACAGAAATAGTTGGACGTAAGCGCGGACCCGCAGGGCGGTCTGCCGCTCACTTCCCAAGACGCGGGACGTACGGGCCCGCGCGTATAACGGCACGTGCGTACAACACGTACCTTCCGCCCGCGGAATCGCGGCAACGCGACGACGGCGTTAATTATAAACGCCGACGGGATCGCGGGTCGCGCGGCCGCGCGCGCGGTGCGGACCTCCCGACAAAAGGCAGTTCCATGCTCCTATTTTAAAGTCCGCGGGAGCTTTCTTTCACCAGCCGAGACGGCGTTGTCGCGGGACGCCGCTAAATACGAGTTAATAAATCGCCTCGCATGAAACACGCGCCGTATACTCCCGGAGGAGACGCGTGTCTTTTGCTCTTAACGCGTATACGGCGCATTTAACCGCTCGTGTTTAACGACGCTCGTGGATCGCTCGTATCGTTCAGGAGCAATACGCCCCATGCATGCCGATGGGGGGAAACCCCCATGCAGCGAGACCGAAAAGCCCGCGACATTTAACAAGATAACAAAAGCCCGTGGCATATATTAACGCGTTCATAGCCGAGCGCGCGTGCACCGTGCAGACGCGGGAAAATGATATTTTACAACAATAATAAAATAATTTGTTTACTGCGTCGCCCGCGCGCAGAGTGCAGCCGGAGCACGCTGGTTAGCATAATTTCGACGGCGCGGTCGCGCGGCACAATGAGCATGCATGCATCAAACAATAATGTGATGTACACACCGGTCGGCGCTACAATAACGCACGCGCGACAATATCGGCACGGTATAAATATAGTAATCGTCCAATTATAATGTGACGCCAGCGGGGGAATGTAAATTCGGAATTCTTCCCCGTGGACATCAATTGCAGTCAGATTGCGTCGCCCACGCGAGGTGATTTAAACTGATTTAGGATAAACCGTATTGCGTGGGCGAAGGAGAGAAGAGGGGCGGAGGAGGGGGGCGGGGAGGAATATTCCCACGGAAATGTGCGGTCTGTCCTACCGTGGCTATACAGCTAGGGTCATAAATCAGCTCCACACCCATCACGTTCCTTTACGCATTGCCGCCCCCCCGCGTGTGTGACACACGTGCCAAATTATACTCGCCACCGCTCGTATCTCGCGCAGCGAGGGTTTTCGCCGATTCAAGCGGAGCTTCCCAATCTCGGCTCCTTCATCTCGTTGTTTTCCCGATTTCGCGATCCCACTTTACGGGAATTACGAGCGGAAGAGCTAACTTCAATCTTGAAAGGATTACGCTCTAATATAATACCCGGTGATTAACGGTCTTCACTATCTCGCATCGGCACGACGTAATAATGAGCGTACGAATCATATCAAATTGAGCCATGTCTACAGTTAAAGCGTGTAAGTGTATATCAGACACAACGAGTCGTCATACTCGTTCGTTTAAACGGCGTCTACAATGAGACTTAAGACTCAAGATTTAAGAAAATTGCCCAATCACATTCGATTATTCTTCTCACGTGAGATGTATAATCGACTATGATTGATCAATTTTCTTAAATCTTGAGTCTTAAATCTCATTGTAGACACGCCGCATTTTAAGCAAGCACAAACAAGTAAAATAAATTATGTTGACAAAAAGACAAACGGCCAAGAGCCGATATGGCAAATCTATATTTAGAAAAGTCCACCGCAATTAAATTGTTTATAGAGCGGAGACACCGTAAAGAAGAAGAAGAGAACCGTTCCAAGTACAGCCGTTGAAACACGCGATCTGATGGTCTTCCGGTTGGATGCGTTTTACATTCGTACACGTGAGAATGATAAGTTTCGTCGGTGACATCCTATTTAAACTACCTCTCTACCACGAAGTTCTATTTATCCGCGAAGAAACTGCCGCTTTTGCACAACTGCCGCTTTTACTCTCCGGTTAAACGTATTGCGAAACGAAGAACGCGTCCAGCGATATACATTACGTTATAACTGTATGCACACCGCTCGTCTAATCGCTCTCGAAAGTTTTTCCGCGTTACACGTCCGCGTGCCAAATCGCGCGACGTCGTGCATTCGTGCACGTGCGATATTGCACGTAATCCGCGTCGCGACCTTCCCGCCTTATCTTCAATGCCATACCTTCCCCGCGTTCGCGCGAGCCGCCACAGATCGAAATCTCTCGTTCGCCGCGGGGTGTCGACGCGCCAAAATTAGCAGGTGCACCGCCCCGACGTAAACATTTTATGCCGGCGACGTTCGAGTTTTTCCCCTCAAGGACACCGACCGCCGACCGGAAATTACCGGGAGTTAACCGCAATTAGAGAGCCGCATTTAACTCCAACTTTAGATTAACTGCAGCGGGAATGTGCGCGTTTCGCACTTTCCGCGGAAGTTGAAAAGAAGTCGCAAAATCACCAGCTTTCCTTTAACACCAGTGTCGGCGGCTCCTGAGTCTTTAATCATTCGCTATACCTACACATTCTCACTTCGCAGTGATGATTATAGTGACGTGAGACTTGTGGTATCAACCGCGGCGACGTTCGCAGCTGGAAAGTTACGATTCAAGACTCCTAAGGAGCTTAGGATTTCCGCGGCTTGAGATTAGATTCCGAATACTATACTCAAGCACGGCGATACGTATATCACCTAAGAAAATCCAGAAGCGACGGCTGGCACGCGAACATGACCTAATGTTGTCGATGTAGATAGAGTTCTTCTAACTCCTCTTTCTCTTATCCGCTAGATAGAAGTGATGATTATCTAAACACAGTCGTTGAACGCGATTTGTAGACGGATATTGTGGTCATCGCTCAGCTTTAATCATCATTATCATCGATCGTCCCTCCCCCCCCCCTCCCCCGGCAGTCACATATTCTGATCGGAATCTCGGAATCGAAACATCTATTAAAAGTTTCATGCCATTCCAAACGAAAATACGCCTGCAATAATATAGAGACAGGTTTCTCATCTTTTTTTTCTTTTCTCTCTCTCTCTCTCTCTCTCTCTCTCTCTCTCTTGTTGTTTTTAGCAACGCACTCTGAAACATTACGCGATTGATATTTTAATATAAAACACTATCCATCATTTCTATACAGCGCAGAATCCATCGTGATTTTCATCGTTGCAGGATTAATTAACCTTTAATTTCGCGAAAGGTATGACGCCACTCCACTCGGCTAGGATCTTATTTTAGAATTTGCGACGCTTTATCCGGCACGCAAAGTGTGACTTATGAATAATTTAGCGAGCGTTATTATTCATAAGCGGGGGAAGGGGAGGCAATAATAAATTGCGTCTAATTGTACGCGCGATCCACAACTCGATATACAACCAGATGGATTTGTCCGTTATTAACTCTTTCGGGGGGAGGGGGGGGGGACACCTCCTCTTTTTCCAGGCATTTTTCGCGCAGTCGTTAGTGTCACCATTGTCCCCCGTTAAAACAGGATTAAAATGCGTTATTACGATGTGTACGCGCAATTACACGACAAAGCGCCTTTAAGCCATTAGGAAATAGCGTTCACCTGGGCTTCCTCCCAGAGGGACGAAAAATTGAAGTTAATAGGCCGTTCTTTCGGAACGGACGGACTGTAAAGGCTTAACAAAGCGGTCGGAAAGCCCTCCCTCCCTCCCGCCCACCCGCCCGCCTGCCACCGTCCCGTCGATATTGCCCGTTGACCGTTGAGCTGACCAATTTGCCTTTTTCTGAATGCGATTTCATTCGCGCGTGCTATTTCAAACCTAGTCCAACTCCAGTATATAAACGGCGCATAAAAATCATCGTGGTACATACAAACCGATGTGTCGCTCGGAAGTCTTCGTGGGGCGCGCAATTTTAATTCCACGGATACGAAATAACCTCTCTCTCTCTCTCTGTGTGTGTGTGTGTGTGTGTGTGTGAATATATACCGCGTTTTGCAATTTATCGAGCTCTAAACGCGCGTGCAGACAGTCGGTTTTCCGATTATCGCGGGGACGCGATCAAATGCAGCGAGACCGGCGCGATCGGGGTCCGAGCTCTTAAATTCGGCTCGCTGTGCAAGGTATAATTACGTTTTCTCGCGACAGATGCGTACGTATCTCATTCTGGCGCTTACACCATAATATCAAAATTGCGCTGTTTACGATTGTCGCGCGGCGTCGTTATAGCGTTGAGAAACGCGGGCTTTACCGCGTTTTACTGCGGCCACTAAATAATCTATTTCTCTCTCGCGCGCTTTACACGCGCTACACTGCGCCGCCCCGGGAAGTATAGTGTGTGCGTATAGATACGTGCGTGCATGTGCCTGACTGACTGCCTGCCTGCCTCTTCGAGACGCGAGACATATCGTGCATCCACGGACCTAAAACCCGAAATAAACCGCAGCTGGAGCTTGCCTAGATCCCTTCCTTTGCCGCCGGCGAACAACAGCGCTTTTATTGATCTATCGTCTCGCCAATTTCGACATTGTGACGAGATATTCGAAAAAATTTCGCCCGTAAACGTCGTCGCCCGCGATAACGGGTTTATGCATCCGTAAATGTCTGACATTAATCATTCGCGTCTTGAGTTAGTTAATTATCTTATCGAGGACGGGATATGGCAAACGGGAAAAACGTGAGAATGATGAGAATTCCTCGGCGAATTCAGAATCTAGGTATAATCTTTCCTCCGTGAGGAATTTTAATCGGACATAATAAGGATAAGCGTGCACACTCGATAAGGGTTATAAGTGCTAAACGTGCTAATAATCGTGTTAATATTGGCGTGTGTATTTCACCCTGGCCATGGATTATCGAAGGCACAGGGTTACAAATATATATCGTGATTTACGATCCGATAGTTAAGCGGCGAGTCAGCTTGAGGCATGATATTTCACAGCCAAGCGAATTTTCCCTCAGCGTCGCTGGGTAAGTTAATTTAATCTTAAAAGCGAGCTAGATCACGCGACGTACCTGTCGCCGTGCTGATTAATAGAGCGGACGATACACGATGCGTTTGTTATTCACTCGCCTCGCTCGCGTAATAGCCACACAACTGCCTACGCGCGTCTAAACATTTTCGAATCGCTCTAACTATTCTTAAAGGAATTGTGTCAAGTAGTATTTTACACGGCTCTCAACATGATATTTCTCGAGGATCATAGAATTTTCTGATCTATTGTGAGTACGTACAATAAGCTAAGAGAAACATCTTTCACCGTGAGTGTTCGCGAGATAAAGGATAACGCAATTGAAGTAAGTTAATTTGACGAGTGTTGATCTCGCGATGTCTCAGCAAGATCTCTCGGAGGGTGCTGAAATAACTAACCCAATTAAATGCCGATGATTCGGAGTGTGATCCGCGTGTGTTTTAATTGCTGGAAGCCCAACAAAAGCACGCGCGCATGCCGAAGCCGCGACGTGTTGCGGCTTCGCTTATTTTATCGTCGAAACGTGTCGTGTCCCGATCGCGGTCGGTAATTTTTAACTTTCGGCGCACACCCCGGACGCAGATAGGATTCATCGCGACCGCGTGTTCGTCGCTTATCAAAATTTGACCGGGACACGTGTCGGTAGCCGACCGACGAACGGATTCGAACAAAACCGGGGGATGTATATATACCTATATATATATATATATGAGTCGACAAGGCACACAGGGGATA
>NW_012026802.1:3337978-3453427 GCF_000956235.1 Wasmannia auropunctata
CTCTCTCTCTCTCTCTCTCTCCGTCTCTTCGCTTGCTGCCCGCGCGCCACATCACTGATACACAATTACGAGTTTTGGCAGCGCCGCCTTGTCCCGCTTTAATCGGTTCGTTTGGAAAATCTCCATATGTTGTTTAAAGGCAGAATTATGACCTGGCGGTGGCTGGCATAAATCAAAAAAGCGACGACAATACACGTCGCGTCTTCGCGTAATGTTCCTTCCCCCGGGGGAGAGAGAGAGGAGAAAGAAGTCCATTATCTCTCTCATAACAAACTCTCTGGCACGAGTATATATATATGCAGAAAAAGCGGACCCTCGTTAAGGAACAAGTGCAAAGGAATCGACACGCTCGCGCGGAGTGCTAATGAGGAAATTTAGAGCGAGCGAGCTAGGAAAAGAAAAAAAAGAAGGCAAACTCGAGCCGGTCCCGGTCGACGAGCAGAGAGAGAGAGAGAAAAAAAGGAGCAGGACGTTTCAGGGTTCGTCGCGGAAGCGGCCGAGAACAGTAAACTCGCGCAATACGTCCCGCCGACGTGCTTTTGACCGGCATACGCGCGCGCCATAACGTATATACCTACACGCGGGGATGTTATTTGCAGCCCGCGAGGCAACCGTTTTCTGGTCCTCGTCGAATGATTGATCGTTTTCACCGTTATACATCTTCTTCCGTCTCTCATACTCTGTTTCAACATTTCGCCCTTTCAACCCCGCATCGTAATTTCATCCCGTTTTTACAGTTATTCGCGTGCCTCTCTCGTAACTTTCCTGCACGTGTTAATTATATAGGCACACGATCCTGTCCCGTGACATTAATGACTATCATTCTTGCGCCGAAGTGTCAATATATACGAGGGCAAACAATCCGTTATGCGAAAAACGAAATATTCTTCGTAATTGCCGCGTGTCGACAAAAAGATGAGATCTTTAAGCGGCGTTAATTAGCATCCATCCTGCACGTGGCCGGTTGCACCAGCCCTGCAGCCCACATAAATTTTCTCGCACTCGAGCGAGAGTCTCTCACCCACGCCTCGTGCTAACACGACTGTATATTCTTATCGGGCCTGCACTCGTTTTCCCACGCGCGCACGAACGTCCGACCGACTCCACTATCTCGGGATGGCTATTTCTGTTTTTTTGCACTTCAACTTCGCAACTCGAGCGCGGGGGATATTTTCGGAAGTACTGCCGCGCGCGACACATTGTACGTATACGCGTTCAGGTGTTGCAACATTTTATCTTGGGCGCTATCGGGCACGACACACGACGTTTGCGGCGCTCGCAAGCGACACGCGAATGCCTAACAAGTAACCGGGAGAGACACACCACAACGCGGGGGCAGAGATGGTGCTAGTAGATATTCCGAATAACATGTAGGGACGTACATACGTGCGATCGTGAACCTCGCGACGGAGGATGTGTATATATGCATTATGCACGGGAACGAGCTCATATAATCGACAATGTTACGAAATGATTTATAAGATATCCCGTCACAGGCGTCGTCGCCCCCCCCCCTCTCTCTCTACTCGGAGAAAAATTGAAATTCGCGCGGGTATTGTTTTAAACGATATTGTTACTCCGGCGACATGCGACGGCGCGACGTTTCCACGCTAAATATATAAAATCTCTCACACCGCGATATCTATTGTCCACGTGAAATATGAATATACTTTTTTTCTTTCACCGTTGTCACTGGTACGTGTTACACCTTACACGCTAATCGCATTCCGTTTCACGCGGGAAAACGGGAAATCCGCGGGGGATCTCACGGTGAACCTATATATATATTATACGACATGACAATCATCATTTGTATACCGCGATAGAGAGGCTTATCGCGATAATAATTCAACCGCGATTTCGCGGGCCCTACACCGGAGACGAGTTATTTTGAGAAAACGGGCGATTATGACGTGGATGCCTTTGAATAATATATTTTGTGCCAAAGCTCCCCGAGAGCGAGACGTCCTCGCACGCAGAGAGCGGAAAGCAATCAGGTATTAAAGCGTTTGTGTAGAGCATGGTATCGGTCTTTGCTGCATCCAAACGAGAGAGAGAGAGGGAACGCACCAGAATCCCTCTTGCGACTGATGAAAGAAAAATGTGGAGCGGAATAATTTAATCCGCCGCCGTGTGATCGACCGTAAAGTCGTGCTTTAAAATCGTCCCCGCCCGTCCTTTCTTTTTTCTCGTTCCTCGTTTCGTAACCGCGACCGACATCGGCCAAAAAGCCAATCCAAAGGCTTCCCCACGGCGGTCCCACGACAATTGCTAACACGTACCTACGCTATAGGCTACTTTATTTGCTTAAATACGTTATAACGTCGCGCATTTTTCACGCCTCTCGCGCAACTTTTAGGTCACGCATGCCAATTCGCGTTTGATCGAGCAAATCTCGCAAGTAACACGAACGTGCAAAAACGTTTTAACCTTGCGTTACAATGTAAATGATTTTCATTAGATTAATATGCGAGCACATGCAGCAGATTGCTCGGTACATCAATCTAGATTAGAATCTAGATTAGACGTATCCAAACAAACCGGTTTTCAATTATATTCCGCCGTTATATATATAGCAGTCTGAGAGAAAGAGCGCGTTTTAAAATTCTTGCGAAATAGAACATTTGATATAATTAACTATATGTGTACGATAAAATAATTTCAGCTTACGCATCGCGGAAACGAGAGAAGCAATTTAAATATAATGAAAATTTGCCGGGAAAATAAAGTAATCGCGATAAAGTAGAGACAACATACAAAATATTCCATCGAATATTTGCCGAGAAAATAAAGTAATCGCGATAAAGTAGAGACAACATATACAAAATATTACATTCAATATTTTGATACCAATTCGATAATTAACAAGTTAAAATTATAATTTTAACCGAGTTTTGTGTCCACGAAAAATGCTAATAACGGTACTTTTTAGTCCGCAAACGAAACCGGGAGGTTACCGACTCGTTACGGGAATTACATGTCGCCGTAATAAATTACACATGTGTAACAAATTACACGTTATTTCCCCGGGATGTTGTAACTTGAACGAAACGCAATCTTTTTTTTTATACGGAGGTATTATTTGACCGGATACGATTGCGATACTCCGGCAGTATTCGGAAAAATATATAACCGGCTTTTGCGACTAAATATTTGCGAATAATAATCTTTGTATAATCTCGTCGAACCACCGTGTGGAAGTTACGCGAAAATCTACGAATGAACATTGCACTCACCTCCTCGTCGGAGGGCGGCTCCTCGTAATCCGAGAGCGTGCTCTTGAAGACGAAAATGCAGTCCGATGGATCGAGTTGACGCGTGTTACCGAATTGCGTTTGTCCATCGACGGATTGCGTCGGTGTGGTCATCTCCACCATGTCGCGAGATGTGTCCGTTAACGTTGACTTCGTGTGCTTCCACGCGGCTCTGATGATCGTCTCGACTCGGTACGGCAGTTCGGGCATACGATTGCGGAAAACTGTAAAAAAAAGCAGAGAAAATTGAACTTTTAGCATCATTTTCAATACTTCGAATACCTTCGATCTTTTATTAATCCATCAAATGTCGTAGAGTAACCGAACGAACAAACACGTATCAAAAAGTACTCGCGAATAAATATTCATTTCTGTACTCGTCAAATTGTTCATTCGTGTTCACCCGCGCTCATTCGTGCTTAGTTCGGATCAAGCTTTCGTTAAGCTAACTTTTATCCTCAATCACTTTTTAATTTCGTATACAAT
Organism: Wasmannia auropunctata; assembly: GCF_000956235.1. NCBI lineage: Eukaryota > Metazoa > Arthropoda > Insecta > Hymenoptera > Formicidae > Wasmannia > Wasmannia auropunctata. The sequence goes on from NW_012026802.1 coordinate 3,341,719, forward strand.
TTTCTTCTTGTTTCTAAGCTTTCTCAAACGAAAACTATAATTTCAGAAACGAAAAGAAAATTGTATGAAATTTAAGTAATTTGAATTAGTCTTCAAAACTATATTATAGGAATGCTCTTAAGGGGGTTACGCTACCTTTGAAGTTTTAGAACGATACCTAAAGTTTGGGATTTTTTTGTGAGTAAGTGTATAACTTTATTTAAAGTCTGTTTAGAGGACATTATTGTACATATCGCGGCATTGCTACAATAGTGTCATATCTCAAAAAATGACAATTTTGTTATTCATTGGAAAAGATGGATTTTGGCGTGTACTTTAATCTGGTGATGAATAACTCAAAATTGTCAATTTTCGAGATATGACATTATTGCAGCAATGCCGCGATATATAAGAAACTAAAAAAATATTTTTTTATTTTTCTTATGTCCACAATGGCAGCGCATTGGTCTACACTTGCGAAATCCCTTTTTTTCTGTCGGGTGTACAAGATTCCAGATACACGGTTTGACCTTGAACAAAACACAAAGAATTTTCATTATCTACATATTAAAGACTAATAAAGAACGTAGGGGTTTTTCAAAATATTGATTTTTCTCAAAATGGCAGTTATTTTAAGAAAGACTTGTACTGGCGAAAAATACATTTTTCGTAAAATATAGTTGCCACTTTGAGAAAAATCAATATTTTATAAAACCCCTACGTACTTCATTAGTTTTTCATATATAAATAATGAAATAGAAAAAATTCTTTGTATTTTGTTCAAGATCAAACCGTGTGCCTGGAATCTTGTACCCCGATTTGAAAATACAGAAAAAAAGGATTCCGCAAGTAGGCCAGTGCGCCGCCATTTTGGACATTAAAAAAATAAAAATATATTTTTTTGCTTTCTTATATATATATATATATATATAAGCAAAAAAATTTATTTTTATTTTTTTAATAGAATTTTTTTTAATAATATATATATATATACAATAATGCCCTCTAAATATATTTTTAATAAAGTTATCTATTTACTCACAAAAAAATCCCAAACTTAGGTATCTTTTAAGGCCTCAAAGGTGGCCTAACCCCTTAACTTTTTTACTGTGAATATGCTATCTTTAATAGACTTTGCAAAGTTAATCGGAATCCGTGCTCGATGTGTCAAGGACGAGAAATGCGCGAATGCCGAGGATCGCAACAGATTTAACCGTCTTTTTATTTTGAAGCTGTGTTCCCCCCTGGGGGACAGACACAGAGCCGGAGAAGCGCAAGTCGAGGATCATACAATAGATATTACACGTAACTCGGCGCCGTGACATTCGACTCACACGCCGAATCTCGGTCGCCGCGCAAAACACGAGAGGACCCCGTCATTTTTGTTATGTCGCCCGCCTTACGTCATGAATATGCATCGCGTCCGTGCTCCGCGCGATACATCACGAGTACGCGGCCGCGTTTAGCTCACTGCCAACAACAGCTCGCTCCCTCCCTACCCCACCAACCCTTCCGCCCCGTCGCCTCCTCGCCAACGCGCGCCCGCGATTAATCACCGCGCCTCAATATCAAAGCGTGACGGCGGCGGCGCGGTTTTATCTAGCTCGACGACGGAAAACGCGATTAATCATTAGCGGGTCGAGAGAGAGAGAGAGACGATGAGCGGAGAGACTCGCGAGAGAATCGGCGTGCCCAGATCGATGCGGTCGGGCGCGTTGCCGCGCGCGAATGACGTTTCATTCATACGTACCGAGCCGCACGTGTCAACGCGCGCGCGATCACATGGCCGGTGGCAGCGAGCGAGAGAAGGGAGGCGGGGGTGTCGAAGGGGAAAAGGGAGGAGAAGGGAACGGTATACAAGTACCTTGCGGCGTGATGCTTGATGAATAATGGACCGGGCTGAGAGAGGAGGCGCGCGTGAATTATACAATTACGATTCGCGTTATGCCCCCCGCGGCCCTTTCCCCTGTCACGCGCGAAAGACACGCAGCACGCATGCGAATCCACATGCCGTGCTTCGCGAAGCGAGGAGTTCGAACGTTCCCCCGAGATTGCACGCGCGGCCCCGGTCGCGGAAGTTCCGTAAACATCCGGTGCGGACGTCGAGGGGAGGGCGAGATTCGACGGGCGATTTTGTCGGTACGGCGAAAGGATACTCACGTTCGTCAACGCGAGTGTGCAGCGCACGATTCGACCACGGTCCGTGGATGAGGTTATGGTGCGGATCGGTGCACGCGCGAACCACCGCCGAATTCCGCCTCGGAGCGAGCGAGTGCGAGCAGAGCGGAGTTAACGCGAACGCGCTGCCAAGCGCGTAACGAGGTACCTTTTTTCGAAATTCGCGATCGCAGAATTGTCATGCCCAGCGAACTACCCCCGAGACACGTATCTCTCAACGCACCGCTCCGAGGTAACCACGCGCACTGAGCCGGCGAATTTTTTCATGGTGGCGACATCTGTTGCGAAACACAATGAGCTTACAGCGCATGATGAGGCAGGTTGAAACCGTCGATACGTTACCTCGGATTACAATCGAATAGAGAATCAAGCACCGACCGGTTCAATTTGTGCAAATAAAAAATTGTCCCGGAATTTCACGGGCAAAATGCAAAATTATTCGCATTAGGTTTTTTTTCTTAACCATATTATATTTCCGTAAAAAAATATTCGAAAGTTTATAAAATACGTTTTTATAAATATACCAATAAGTTTGCACTTGTATCAAAAGGGTAATAACGAGTCTAAGGGAAATTTATAATTGTGTGACGGATTAAACGTGAAACTCATAATTCCATGGCTTCTTCCTTACAGGCTCGCACCTCCGCCGTAGAATCAATGTGTCTCTGCGTGAGAGCAGTGGTGTCTTTCGGTCTCAGTGTGACGCTCCCTTTGTCATCGTTAAAAAATTTACATTCGTTTAAAGAGACGTTTTTAAGAGACACGCTGCTATGCTCGTTTCCCAACTCTACGGTCTCCGAGCGAGTCACTTTCTCGGTTTCCATCACTATTGCCTGTCCGTTCTCGATGCACTCGAAGGAGGATTTGGTCGCGGTAAAACGGGCGTTGTCGTTGAGCTGGAAAAAAAAAACAAGACGATATGCATTTGCATACATTCGAGTCACGGTTGCGATCAAGATTAAAGCCGTAATCACACTAGCTATTTTTTTTTTAAGTTTTGGGTGCTTCCAGCTCAAAAAAGCTATTTAGCACATTTACACTAGACTTTTCTTGATCACACTAGCGGTTGAGGTTAAGGTTGGATTGAGATTTGACCAATCAAAGCAAGATTTACTGAACTTGATATTGGTTTTGTTCTGATTCCTGGTCAAATTTCAATCCACTCACAATTTAAATCGTTAGTACGTGCGATTACAGCTTAATGTGAAGTAAACCTTACCCGTACACCCTCGCAACAGCCATCGAACTGGCAATCATTCATAACAACTTCACCGGTTCCGTAAATAATGACGGCGGTCCCTAGTCCTTGGAACACCGTGTTCTCAAGTACTAACTTCGCCCCCGGCATAACGACCGCACCCCATTTGGCGCTACTACTTGCACTGACATTAGACACACGTATTCTGCAACCAGTTACAAGTACAGTACAGTCCTTTCTCACAATTATGCCTGCCTGAAGTGCTCCGAAGTCGACGCAGATATTCCTCAACAATATCTGTTGGGTTTCACAAAATAAATCAATAGCAGACAACGTCAGGAAATTTATTATACCGGAGACCGGAGACATTTGATACCCACGTACCTCGTTGCCGGAAAAGTCGAACAGAGATGACGACATATCCGGCTCGAGTGGAGAAATTGCGGTGTTGTCCGCGCAAGAAATTCCTATAATTGAACCTCCCTCTTGCAATCCGTTGGAGCCTTTAATCGAATAGTTTCCTTCGCCTAGTAAAACAGTGTCGCCCGTCTCGAACACCTCCATAACATCGTCCAGATACCCACTAATTCTGAAATACAAACACAGAAATTACAATCTCATTATTTAACCTTCCCCCTCGACTTTTTTTCGCTTAATAAAAATTGACGTGTACTTAATGGGCGCGTCCTCGGGCAGCATTGTTTGAATTTTATTAGAAAGTTCCTGCATCTCTTTAACAACACCACCCGGCCACACAAAGTAGTACGCGCTTCTCCGATTTTCGTTATCGCCGCGCTTTTTTCTTCTGTTATACGACTGATTCTTTCCAAGCAGTCCTCTCAGCGAGGGATTCTCCAGCAGGTCCATTTCCGCTTTAATCTGCCGGAGTCTAAAGTGAAGCTTCATCAGGGTGCACGTCTCCTGTGCCAGCTCTTCGGGCAAGTCGTCCTCCTGAAAGTCTTCGGGCAGCAACGATTCGTACGTGGAGATCTTCTTCTGTATCTCTCTTGCCTCGCTGGTGAGCGATCTGATAATCTCGCACGTCTCCTTACCGATGACCCCGTTGTTCATGTCGAAGAACAGTCTGATCCTACGCTCCAGGTGCTGCGCCACCCAATCGACATTGTCATCCTCGTCCTCGTCCCATGGCATCCACAGGTAATTGTAGAAGAACCGCAGCCGGTCCACGCAGTGCGCGGTGCCGACTATGTCCAGGCTGGGGTTCGTCTGATCGATGGTGGGATACAGCTCGATCAGCGACACCTCGTGCTTCTCGGGCAGGTGTATGTCGTCCTGAACGGCCGTGATCTTCACCAGGGCGTTCAACACGGGAAAGTCCATCCCCAGCACCTCCACCAGGACGATGGTCGGATAGCGGATGCCGTAGTTCTCGCACGTTCCACGGGGTATCTTCCACAGGGCCTGCCAGCCGACCGGCTCGATGACGACCTCCACGTCGCAGACCCATTCCGCCCGGATGCTCGAGGCGGGGACTATTTTCCCTTGCGCGGACAGTATGTTGGTGTATTCCTCCAATCTCTCGGCGAGGGTTTTATCGTGAAAGCTATATACATTCGTGTAGTCGCCCATTTTTACATATAAGTTCACACTCGGCGGCGAAAAATTCCTCCAACTACGTATAAATTGTATATACACACGGGCGTTACGTTTCAAAATCTTATTCACCACGTTTCGAAAATCACACGCGGTCGGAAGCGACACCGTAGAGCAGTGTTGTTATGCGAGTCACCTTTTCGCGCATGCGCACTGCAGCGCTAACGAAACCCAGTAATGGATACGAGTATACGACAGAGTGGAAACGAGAGGCCCTATTGTTTTGGCGGGAAGGCGGGATCTAGTCGAGAAGAAGGTTAAAGAGTTAATGAGGTACGTAAAATAACATTTATACGTATAAATATTGTGCATTATGGATTCCAGCGTCGTTAAAGGAGCTATTAAACAAAGTAATAGATCTTTTCAAAATTCTTGGTTAGACGAAAATGTTTTTAAAGGATGGTTGGCTCCCCATTCAGAATCAAATAAAGCTTTTTGTACGGCGTGTAATGTCAGTATTGCTTTGGTTCTTTTTTAAATTTCTGCATTATTTTATAATCCTAATTAATTTTCTTGAAAAGTGACATAATTTTTATACAAACACTACAATAGGGTCCTTACAGAACCTTCGTAAGTTTGACATTAGTACAGCGTTGATGCCGTACTCGAATACGCATGCGCGCAAAGGTGACTCGCCTAACAACACTGCCGTAGAGACGCCGTCGAAAACGAACGTTCTCATCCAGCGACTCCAACGCCGGCAAGGCCTGTCGACTTGCCCGATGGATAATCGTGAAACGTCGATCGAGCATCGGTATAACTATATAATCGCATCGACGAGACCGACAGCCCTGGGCAAATTTTCGTGCCAGCAAATGGGCCCGGTGGGCCCGGAGGTAATTGCAGAGTGTCGATGTTATCAACTTTTGACATAAATTTGCGATTTATTTGAATAATACATTATTAAGATCATAATTTTTATATAAATGCTTTACAAATAAGTATGAATACTTATAATGCTATAATATCAAATATATTGCCGCAAAATTACATTTTTTTTCCAACTGTTTTACCATCTCTCTGGATAATCGAACTCGTGTGGTAACTATAAAAATGCAGTTTTAAATAAAATTAAAACTATTTTAGCAAGATATAATACATATGAATTACAATGTCTAAAAAACATTGATCTATTAATAAATCATAAAATGAATGTTATATTATTAACTAATTGCTTAAATTTTAGCAATATTACTATAAACATGCCACGCTAAGTCCCGTAAGGATGTCGGTCTTTAAGATCTTAATCGATCAATTAGTTAATAATATAACATTAATTTTATGATTTATTAATAGTACGGACACGCACCATAAGTTGTGCAGAAAACTGGATTTTGCTATATAATTTAGATCCACTTCTTCAGAGGGCGCTAGTGCACGAGCGCATTTTAGCGCTACAGCCAAAACGCCGTCATCACGTGTCCTCTCTCGGCTCCTCTCGTCTAGTGATTCAATCCACTCTCAAGTTTCTCCATAACCTTAAACAAATTTTTAAACAGAAATCTTAACATTTTTGTTTGAAAATGTCGATAAAACGAAATTGAGCTCCACGCAAATAAATTATTCGTGCGTCTCAAATAATTCATACGCTTCGCCCAGACGTATCTTCAAAAAATTTCCATTTCCGACGCGAGAAAGGAAAAAGTTTAATTTATCTTGAACACGCTCGCAAAGCGAAGCGTACATACATAATCTGTCGCATTGAAACGAAATAGAACGTTTGCGTTATGAATAAAATGTAGCGTCAATAAATCATCAACGATTTAAATTCGAACTTTCGCGATCGACGATTATTGAACTACAGCCAGTGGATCGGATGCATCATATTGTGCCTATATTTAACCCAATGCTTCTATTTACGTCGAAGATGGTTCGCTGAAAATAAACGTTCGCGAATATACGTTGCGTTGCGTCTATAAGGCGATGAACAAGCGGCTTCTGGATCATTCTGTGAACGAACGCGAGCTGAGCCGCAAACTACAATTTTAAATTGCAGTGACAAAAAAGCTTGAGAGAATCGTTCATCGTCACTCTTGGCAGCTTGTTGTAGAAACCCCGTAAGTTGATCAATTTATGATGAATTGAACACCAAACGAAAGATGTGACATTTGAATTGAGGAATCCGTTTCCTCGTCTGTTGTTGAACTCAACTTTCTAACAAAAATTATTGCAACAATTGCTTAAATTGTATTGTTATTTAATTGTGTATATTTTTTATTCATTAATGTTTTAAATATTATTTAACCTTCGCTTGTCACACCTTTCTCTCAATCAAATTTATAATTTGGGGTCAATTTATCAAATCAATTTTTAAAAGGGAGCTGCCATTCAAAAACTAACAGTTTAATTGGATCGCAAAAATTCTTAAATTGAGTTCAAACATTGTAGAATGTATTCTGATTGTATAGAATTTAAAATTAAAGTGGCATATTGAAAAAATTCTTAAAAAAGAGTTTTGAAAGAATCCATTACCCAAAGTAAAAAGCTGTCATTTTGTCAAAAAAATGTGACAACCGAAGATTAATAATTACATCTACTTTTTGCATTTAAAATGATGCACATAAGATATCATCAAAGTAGAGGAATCTTTCTACAAGAATACATTGAAATTTAATGCATTATCATATATTTTGTGTTACAGAGTTATTTCACCATGACGAAGTCAGATATTACTGCACAGGAGTGGAAAGAGAAGGGTAACGAGGAGTTCAACAAGGGCAATTGGTCGGAAGCCTTGAGTCACTACACAAACGCGCTGAAATTAGTGAAGGAGGATAACGCTGAGACAGCAGTGTACTACAAAAATCGAGCTGCCGTTTACTTAAAACTATGCGATTACGAGAGAGTGATTAAAGACTGCGACGACGCGCTGAAGATATGTTTCAACGATCCCAAGGCGTTGTTTCGTAGGTGTCAAGCATTAGAAGCGTTAGGAAGATTCGAGGAGGCGTACCGGGATGCGAGGAATATTCTTTTATCTGACCCCGGTAACAAAATTATTCAACCCATAGCGGCACGCTTACACGAAATTGTACAGGAACGTCATAAGGAAAATTCACGTATTAGTGCCAAGGTAAATATGAAGTGTTATTACAAAATTTTCAAGTTGCTGCACATGATAATTTGGTCTAAATAATATAAGAATTAATACTTTTTGCATATATTATTAAGAGTTTTTGTTTCACTCAATATTACCTATTTAACAGATTTAAGTTTATATTTATATTTTTTTATTATATAAGAATTATTATCGAGTAATAATATACTCTGTACGGATAAAAATTACATTACATAAATACAATCTAGCACAATTAATCTATATTTTTACTACAAATCATTGCAATTTAAGTATATAATTAATTTTGTTTTGTACTAGGTATCACAAATGCTGGATCTAGCATTTAATGCGAGCGGAGATAAGGAGAAACGTGAAATCGCGTTGAATAATCTGCTCGTGCTCGCGCGTGAGAGAGCTGGTGCCGAGGAGATCTTTAAGCAAGAAGGTGTACTCAAAATAGCGCAACTTGTGAAAGTCGAAAAGAACGTGGAAATGGTCTGCAGCGCGATTCGTATTGTAGGCGAATTATGCAAAAACAATATTGGTCGAACCGAGTCTATTATAAAAGATATTGGTTTACCTTGGTTTCTAGAAACGATGAATAGCACATCTACAGAGAGAGTCAACGCGTCTCAGTATTGCATACAGGTAGATATCGAGTGAAATGTGTGCTCAGTTATACACGTAACTGAAAGAATTCATTGTACACTTCAATTTCAGAATATACTGAACGCTTACAGCGGTATGGACAATAAACCCGATTCGAAGCCCGACAAGGCTTTGTGCGAGGCGCATAAGAAGGAAATAGATACGATTCTGTCGTGCTTGTTGTACAGTATAACGAATAGAACGATAACGGGTATTGCGAGGGACGCGATAATAGAGCTTGTTATGCGTAACATTCATTACACTGCGTTAGACTGGGCCGAGCGATTGGTCGAGCTTCGTGGTTTGCAAAGATTGATGGAAGTCGCCAGCGAAATGGAGGAATACAAATACGAGTCCTCGATGGACGTCACGCCGTCCACGCGAACGATAACCAGCGTGTGCTTAGCTAAGATATATGAGAACATGTATTACGACGCTGCCAAGGAGAAATTCAGCAACGCCATTGATGAATTTATCAAAGATAAATTGCTTTCGCCTGACATAGAATCCAAGGTATGAATTTTGTAGCTTCTGAGCTTTTCTAATTATCTGAACTGTTCCAAAATAAAAGGCCGAACTTTCGATCTTTTTGACTAGTCTCTTCGAGCAATTTGAAGTTTACTTTTTAAATCGGCAGTTTAGAAGAAGATTACCTTTTCAACTGTCAATGTATATTATAATATATTCCAGCAAATTTTAAATTAAAGTATAACAAAGTTTAATCAAAATTTATTGAAGAATATTATTTTGCCATCTATTGTATTTTTTAAAACTTAATTTATATACCAGAAATTTCTTCAATTTTCAATTAATATTAAGTAAATAATATAATTGCCTAAATATTTTTGTGGAGAGAAAAATGTCACAAAGCGTAGCTTTTTAAATAGTCTCTTCGGGCAATTTGAAGTCTACTTTTTAAAGCAGCGGTGTCGTAGATCACTTTTTCAACTGTCAATATATATTGTAATATATTCTAAGTAAGTTTTAAATTAAAGTACAACAAAGTTTAATCAAAATTTATTGAAGAATATGATTTTGTTATCTTTTGTATTTTCTAAAACTTATATACCAGAAATTTCTGTGATTTTCATTCAATATTAAGTAAAACTATAATTTCCTAGATATTTTTGTGGAGAAAGAAATTTCACAAAGCGTAAAAGCTTAGTGATCATTAATTACTCATTTATTGATTATCGATTGTTTCACAGGTGCGTATAGTAGTTGCGATAACAACTTTATTACTGGGCCCATTAGACGTTGGAAATGCAATTGTGGCTAAAGAAGGAATCTTGGAGATGATTCTCGTTATGGCGGGAACGGATGACGTGTTGCAGCAGAAAGTGGCCTGCGAGTGTATCGTCGCCGCTGCGACCAAAAAGGATAAAGCCAACGCGATCATAAGTCAAGGTGTAAATATATTGAAGAAGTTGTATCTGTCCAAGGATGATTCGATTCGGGTCCGAGCTTTAGTGGGCCTGTGCAAGTTGGGCAGTTCCGGCGGCACGGACGCGACTATTAGACCGTTTGCGGACGGAGCGACGAAGAAGTTGGCCGAGGCCTGCAGACGATTCCTGATCAATCCCAAGAAAGAGAAGGACATGAGGAAATGGGCCGTGGAAGGCCTGTCGTATCTCACTTTCGACGCCGAAGTCAAGGAGAAATTGGTCGAAGACAAGCAAGCCGTTCAGGCGATGATCGAGCTCGCCAAGACTGGCGATCAGTCGGTTCTCTACGGCGTGGTCACGACGTTGGTGAACCTGTGCAACGCTTACGACAAGCAGGAGCTCATCCCCGAGATGATAGAATTGGCGAAGTTCGCCAAACATCATATTCCCGAGGAGCACGAGCTGGACGACGTCGATTTCGTGAACAGGAGACTGTGCGTGTTAGCGAACGCCGGTGTGACCAGCGCTCTGGTGAGCCTCGCCAAAACGGACAGTCCGAACAGCAGGGAATTGATAGCCCGCGTCTTCAACGCGATATGCAGTCAGCTGGAGGTGAGGGGAATAGTCGTTCAACAGGGTGGCGCGAAGGCGTTGCTGCCGCTGGCGCTGGACGGCACGGACAAGGGAAGGAAGCAGGCCTCGCAAGCTCTGGCGCGGCTGGGGATCACGATAAATCCGGAGGTCGCGTTTCCCGGCCAGAGGATCATGGAGGTCGTGCGGCCGTTCGTAAACCTCCTGAACCCGGAGTGCTCCGCCCTCGAGAACTTCGAGGGCCTGATGGCCCTGTGCAATCTCGCCAGTGTCAGCGACAGCGTGCGGAAGCGTATACTGAAGGAGGGGGGCTTCCAGAAGATCGAGGCCTACATGTATGAGGACCACGACATGCTGAGACGCGCGTCCGCGCAGGTTGTGAACAATCTGATAATGTGCGAGGAGGTGATTCAGTACTTCGAGAAAGAGAACGATCGGGTCAAGTATCTCGTGATACTGTGCGCGGACGAGGATCAGGACACCGGCATCGCGGCGGCCGGAGCTCTGGCGATGCTGACGTCGGCCAGCCAGAAGGCCTGCGAGAAGGTCTTCGACTCGAAGGACTGGCTGGAATCGCTGCGCTTCCTGCTCGCCAATCCGAACAGCGACGTGCAGCACAGGGGTGTCGTGATCGTGCTGAATATGATGAGAAGCACGAAGGACGTCGCCGCGAAGCTCATCGAGACGGACATAATGGAACTGCTGATGGCGCTGAGCAAGAACGAGACCGTGCAAAACGAGATGATCAGGGAGTTGGCGTCCACTGCTTTGGAGGCTGCCGCGGAGTGGAAACTGATCAAGAAAAACGTCGAAGAGGACGAACCGACACAGAGTAATACAGAACACGTTGATTAAGAAGAAATTACACGAGAACATTTAGGCAACATCAAGTAAGATTTAAAGGTCGTATGTGTTCCTATTTCAAATCAAGTGCCTTAAACGACGAGAATGTTAAGATTCAATTTCTGTCTATTTGTCGTTTCAAAAGTATTCATACAATGTACAATTATATATTCATGTTTTATATCTTTAAATATACAATCTCCGTGCAGAATACAGTTTATTTGTTATATAATTTTGCTGAAGTGCGATATTAATATATTGTGTGAAATAATACATGCACGGAGATAATATTGTATAAAATGTTACTTAATGAGCCATAAATATATTTATAGCATCATGAAATCATATGTCATTAGGATAGAAAATCATTATCGCATTTATTTATATAAGAACAATATATTTAAATACAATATTATATACATATGTATTTGTCGTTAACATAGTTATGCTATAGCAAAGTCGTCCATTTAACAACCACAGATACATTTACAAGTCTTCTATAAAAATTAAATATATGTCAGAAATCTCCTTCGAGAAGCAGTGAATTTTAAATAATATATTTGAATAATAAATCATTTATATAAAATACTATGAAATAGATAATAATATATCATGAGATCATTACTTTTCATAACTTTTTCTTAATTTCAACAGTATATATTAACATATCTCGAAATTATATATTATATATTTTGCCAAAATAAATTTTTCTTTTGAGAAAATATAAGAAATTAATAACAATTAAACAGTTCGAAAAAAATTTATTTTAATAAAGAGACGCAATTTAAAATAACAAATTTAAATAAATTAAGGCAGTAATTTTAAGAAACAATCATTAAATTGTTCCTGTGAAGTATTTGAAAACGTATTAACACATCTGAAACATGTATCAATACGTCACGAACGCAAAAATGGATGAGTCAACGCTTGCTCTGCGGTAATACGCGTCTTGTAATCGAGATCTAGAAGTCTCATCAAAAGATGGTAGGCTTCCTTGGGATATTCGATATCTGGCGGTACCTTAAAGTTTTATAGTAATTTTGAGATGCGAGATAAAGACATTGTATATTGCTGAAGCAATAGAGAGGGAAATTAGATATATAGATTTTGCTTTCGCGCTAAAAATAATTCTAGTTGACAACTAAATGAAATTATATCATTAACGAAATCATTCTGCTGCTCACAATGATTCTGATATATTTTAATGCATGAAAATTAAAGAATCAATGATCATATCTACTTTCTCCTGCTGTATTGCTTCATTAAATAAAAAAAAAACATTTAAAATATAAACGAAATGTATACCTTATGTATACTATTCTCTGTATCATACATCATATTTTTGTTTCTTTGTTTTAATTTTAAGCACAAAGACATAATGTCCATTCCTGGCAAATTTTCACTAAAGATAACTCTTTTACCTAAATTAAATAAAAGAAAAACAAAATAAAATAAATATAATATACAAAATTAATAGAAATATAATAATAAATATAATATACAAAATTAATAGAAATATAGTAATAAATATAATATACAAAATTAATAGAAATTAATGAAACAAAACTAAACACTTGAATAAATAAGTCATTTGTCATGGATTTGTTTGAAATACCTAATTTTTGTGCACACTTTTGTACTTCTTTAGAGCCAAATAACGTTGTAATTTCTGCTAAAGCCGTACAGTCGTCGGGTGAACGGAAGAACGATTGCGAACCACTGAGTATGCATAGCATTATTATACCGCAAGCCCAGATGTCGATCGCTGTAATTTTGCATTTATCTTTTAGCTTCTAGAAACACAAGTTTTCCACATTTCGTGCCAGCATTTCTAAATACCTGATGTTTGTAAAACATGTTTCAGTAAAACCTCTGGAGCACGAAAGCCAGGCGTGCCCGCACGAGGTGCCATTTGCTGCGGTTGCTTCAAACATATCAGGCACACTTTGGGTCTCCCAAAACAATGGCATTTATTAATCACGTTTCTCCTGGCGGAAAACTCAGATTGGCTGACATTATTCTGAAACAAATTGCAACGAAAGATAAGAAAAACATGTGACATCCTTTCGATACACAAAAAAAGTCGTATAAATCGTCACTGTACTTCATTAGATCTCTTCCGCTTTGTACCGTGTGCTTCAGTGCTTGGTTGCTTGGTGCTCTCTTCACTTAGTTTTCTCATACTATTAAATTTCTCCGCATAACATTCTTGCGCAAGACCAAAGTCCACTAACAAATATCTAAACACAAAATTGTGTTAAATCGTAATTCTTCAAAAAAAAGTTTCCTTTCGCACATTTTACCTTCTATTTATACGATCATAGAGAAAGTTGGTCGGTTTCACGTCTCTGTGTATGATATGAAATTTGTGAACCCTCCGTAAAGCAGTTAGCAGCGCTCTCATGTAATCCTTCGTTTCCTCAACAGTCATATCTTGAACGTATTCCTAGTCGTAATCGTTACTGAGTATTTTTTTTATCTTGCTGAACACACAGACTTGATTGTAATATGTGTAAGACTTACCGAGAACCTATCGTGCCTCATATATGGCATTACAAATATCACAGAGCCGCGGTGCCTCAGACACAATTCTAATCCAACGATGTAGTCTTCCCCTCTAAAACATTCAATATATTCGCATAAACGTGTAGCTAACTTGTATAAAAAATAACCGTGCCATCTTTTGAACTAAAAATTTATTCCACATACCCTATCTGCTGCAAATATTGCAATTCGCGTTTGATTCTGTTGGGATGGCAGGTAGGAATCAATTGTTTCAATGCAAACTTCTTGACCGAAGAACTGCTCCGTCCATCGGAAGACTTCAGAGTAGCCAAAAAGACAGAGCTAAATGCACCTTTCCCAACTTTGCAATGCACATCGAATAGCTTATTCACTATTGGAATTTCCGTGAGATTTACATCGCCGTCTTTTGCTGAAATAGTTCAGTGTGTCATTATCAAACTTGCACATTTTTATTTCAGAAAGAACATTGAAATATAAACATCGGCAAGACCGATATATTACTCTGGACAGCTAATCGAGTGAAAGATGATATTCCATAAGTACGCTTGAATCTTAAATAAATTTTAATTTTCGTAATTTAATGTAGTTATTTATACAAGTCATTTAACAACAAAATAATGTACAAAATAGTTAACATAATGTGCAAAAAACGGCATGACAAAAATACTTGAGAATTATTCTAAAATAATAACAGAACCCGACGGCTTAATTTTAAAGCAAATGACATAATGGAAACGGCGTATATACTTTTATACAGTATAATATAAACGTATCTAATAAGAAACAAATTTTAGAAAATAGCGAATTTTTTCCAAGAACAAAAGTACCCTCGTTGTCGCTCTCCTCTTGATATGTGTCGTTAGATTCCATTCTGTCCCGTATTTTCCGGAATAGCCTTAGCTCGCGGTGTCAATCACATCAATGTGTCATCGAATTCACTTTCTTCCGCATTCGTGTCATTCACCGCCACTGATTACTTTCTACTTTAAATTATTAACGTGCTACAGCTGAGCATAACCTGAACATAACCTGAACCTTGGAAATTGGCGCCATTCGCTGATCAGCCAGCAGGTGTGATAAAACCCAATTCTCATGAGATTAAGCTGTCATTTCATTTGTCGCACAACACAAGTTTTTCAAGTCTATTGATTGGCTGCAAGACAGAGAATTTCTGAAAATTCGAGAACTTTTTATCCTACAGCGCTAATCAACAAAAATTTAAATTGCCGTACGAATACAAATAATATATTGGCTTAATCCTTTTTTCCATATTAAAGAACAAAAATATATTTATATAATTTTATAAACTGTAATTCTATTAAAAAATGTGTACATATATTAATATTTTGTCAATTATTACTGCTTACGGCTATTGTAGAGTAGATTTAAAGCAAATTTTCAAACTTATAAAGTGATCCCTAATCTAATCTTTTTATTTTATATTTTAAAATACAAAAAATTAATAATTTTGTTTATATAATTGATTGATCTGCTAAATTTTTCCAAATAAAAAATAATAATTTCATGTCAGTAAAATATTAGTATTATTATTGCTTGATAAATTATAATTACCGATTTGTTAAATCGGCAGAATTGCTCGAGGCAAAATTTCGGACTATAAAATTCCTAATTTAATCCTTTCTTTATATTAAAAAACAAAATAAAAAATCAATAATTCCACAAAACAATTATTCAGATATTTATTACATTATAATATTAATGCCGTTTTTAAATTGATTACAGTTTCAAGCGAAATTAAGACTCATAAGGACTTTATGATGATATTTTGGACAAAATACGAAATTCCTTTATTATACATGCGATTGGTTGATTTCTCCGCACGCCTATCTTAATTGCAATTACATACACGATTATTCAAATTTATCGCTCATATTTTTTGAAATTACGAAAGAGCCTGAACGGCAAACAATTGAAATTATTTATCGCGATGAAAAAATCCCATATAAAGTTTATACGTTTTATAATTTACGAAACCCATAAAAATTTAGTTTCTAACAGACTCGTCGCAGGATATGTTTCCCCCACGTATACGTATAGCAGATATAACGAAGAAAAAAAGAAAAAGTCGTACGAAACTGCAGATCAGTTCATTAGGACTTCCGATAATCGTATGGTCCAGGACGAGAGATGATTCCGATCCGGTTGAGCCGGACGCATCGAGCGTTGCAAAGAATTACCGGAGGTCGCCACGCTCGACGACCTTGCTTTGACTTTGGGACAGCGACTTGTCGCGGCTTGTTGAACTCGTCCTCGTCGAGCGGCGATCGTCGGCTGCGCGACGTTACGTCACGTCTCGTTGGTAAAGGGTTAACGAGGCTCGTCACGCCCGGCGGTACTCGCCTCTTCTCCAGGTACACCGCGGCAAACGGACCCACGAGGGAGAGCACCATCGCGATGGCGCTCAACAAGCTCAGCATCGACAAGGTGGAGTTGGCGGATAAGAGGGTGCTTATACGGTACGTGTACACGCGGTCCTCGTCGACGAGATCTCGTTGGCGAAGGAAGGAAGGCAGCGAGGAGCCAGGCGGAAACGCACACGCACGAAGTGTAACGGGACGAAATGACGTCTTTTTCAGGGTTGACTTCAACGTGCCGCTGAAGGAGGGGAGGATAACGAACAATCAGAGGATCGTCGCCGCCCTGGATACGGTGAGGCACGCCGTCGACAAGAAGGCCAAGTCGGTCGTGCTGATGTCCCACCTGGGCCGTCCGGACGGCCGTAGGGACGAGAAGTACACGTTGAAACCCGTGGCCGAGGAGCTGAAGACTCTGCTGGGAAGGGAGATCCTGTTTCTGAACGACTGCATCGGACCCGACGTGGAGGCTGCTTGCGCCAACCCGGCGCCCGGCACCATCATCTTGTTGGAAAACCTGAGATTTTACGTCGAGGAGGAGGGCAAAGGAGTAGGTCCCGATGGAAGTAAGGTACGTAAGACTGCATCTTCGTCACGCGAGCCTTTAATCTCATTCGTATATAAATTTTTATATGTTTAAATAATGTGTCGAAATTTTATATGCAAAAGTATGAATACTTAGGAAAGCTATCAATTTATTCTAGATTAAAGCCGACAAAGACAAAGTCACCAAATTTAGAGCGTCTCTGAGAAAGCTGGGAGATGTGTACATCAATGATGCCTTCGGTACGGCCCATCGTGCCCACAGTTCTATGATGGGAGATGGTTTCGACGTAAGAGCAAGCGGTTTTCTCCTGAAGAAGGAACTCGCGTACTTTGCGAAAGCTCTGGACAATCCGGAGAGACCGTTCCTGGCTATACTCGGAGGGGCCAAGATCGCCGACAAGATCCAGTTGATTAATAACCTCCTGGACAAGGTGAACGGAATGATTATCGGAGGTGGTATGGCCTACACGTTCTTAAAAGTGTCCAAAGGCATGAAGGTACGTGATATTTGGTAAGAATTGCAAAGTGATATTCGCAATTAAATATTCCTAATTCTTTTTACATTTACGCTACGATTCTAGATCGGAAATTCGCTGTTTGACGAGGAAGGAGCGAAAATTGTGAACGACCTGTTGGATAAAGCGAAAAAGAATAACGTCCAGATTCACTTGCCGGTGGATTTCGTGACCGCCGATAAATTTGCGGAGAATGCAGCGGTGGGGGCCGCGGATGTTGAGAGTGGTATACCCGATGGGTGGATGGGTCTCGACGTCGGCCCAAAATCAAGAGATTTGTTTGCAGGTGAGCACATTTTCTTCGTTACTCGTGGCGATTCACCAAAAATTTTTCAAAAATAATTATGTAATAATGCAATGACCTAGTTTACACCGAGCGTTTGTAATAATTTTTTGTATTTTAAAATATAAAAAGAAGATTAGGAATAACTTATTAATTTGAAAATTTGTCATTAAGTCTGCAATAGTCATAAGCAGTAAAAATTGACAAAATATTAATATGTAAATATTTGATACTAACTTATAGTAACTTTCTATTAAATTTTTTTTAATTTCGACGATGCATGTAAACGCGTATACATAATATGTGTATTTAATTAATCATCTTAATGTCTATTTTATCAGCTCAATACATCATTAAATGTTTAAATGCATTGCAGAAATTGAGATAATTTAATAGAAAGTTTCTAGTCAGTACACGTACCAAGTGCTTGATGTAAACTAAGTCAATAAGCGTCAGCTTTGACATTAAGAGGCATTACTATAATAATTGTTATACTGTCTCGGTACAAGAACCAATCAAGAGAGCAAAGGTCATCGTGTGGAACGGCCCGGCGGGAGTGTTCGAGTTTGAGAACTTCAGCAAGGGTACGAAGAGCCTGATGGACAACGTCGTCGAGGCCACGACCCGGGGAACGATTACCATCATCGGCGGCGGCGACACGGCGACGTGCGCGGCCAAGTGGAAGACGGAGGATAAGGTGAGCCACGTGAGCACCGGCGGTGGCGCGAGCTTGGAACTGCTGGAGGGTAAAGTATTGCCCGGAGTCGCCGCTCTCTCGTCGTAAACCTGTCTTCGAAAACATTGATGTAAAGACAAATCGTTCTGTGACGTTTTATATAACGTTCGCCGGTTCTGTAGAAATTTAACGTTGTAGCGTTCGAATGTTGGGGTGACCGGGTATTCGGCGTTGGTGAGATTAACGTAGAGATTAACAAGAACATATCCATTCTTTATCTCTTGAGTTGTGTCAGCGTAATCGCGTTGCTTCGTTTTTTTTGTCTCGCGAACCCCAGCATTCTTTCACGAGAAACATTGAAATTGTACGTAGATCACTTAGATCTCTATAGTACAATTATATTAGTGTACAGCTGTAGGTGTGAGCTACAAACGCGTGAAATGTGTATATTATGTGCAGAATGTAATGTACTAAGACAATATATAAATCCATGTAAAATCTTGTATATTAGCTACTAAGGAAGTAATTGTAAGGAGAGAGAGACAGTCGCCGTTATACTAAATGTAATCGTCCCTGCACGGTAAAAAGTTCGCTCATAGTTTGAACACAGACTCTTCGGATTACTCTGCATCGTAAAATGTAAATATTACCTTTTATTTTAAGAAAGAGAGTAATTATACATACTTTCGGTCGTCTGTAATGTCGAAAATAAATACCTATAGTGTATATAATTTTATGCCTTTTTCTCTAAACGATTTAACATATATATGTAATCGTAAAATTACATTTTTTTAAACAATTTTTTTTAAATAATTATATGTATATACTTATGTATAAAATACATTTTATGTTTAATGTAAAATTATATATATATGTATATAAATATTCGACTAGGAATAATAACGGAAAAATAATAAAGATTGAAAAAACATAAGCTTGAATTAGAGAAACAGAGATTTCTAAAATAAATAAAATTTGGGTTAAAATGAAAAGGTTTAATATAAAGATATTTGAGATTGATTGACCAGAAGATCCTAGAAGAGATAGAAGTAAATGTCCTGCAATTATGTTGGCAGTTAGTCGAATAGCTAAAATGAATGGTCGGATAATTAATCTGATAGATTCAATAATTACTATAAATGGTACTAAGATGAATGGTTAATTAATTAATAATAATAATAATAAATAATAATATAATAATAAATTATTAATAATTATTATTAACAATAATTAATAATTTTTACTCATTAATTCATTAAAATAATTAGTAATTCTGTAAATTATTATTCCTAGTTGACATCCAAATATCCAACAGGAATATTGGACGAATTATTAATTAAAGTTCTTAAGAAACAAATTCTATTGGACACTGACGCAGACAGGCGTAATGTGTACCACGGAGTGCAAAAGGTGCAGTACAGCGCAACTGAAAGGAGCCGACTAGCCGAAGTGACATCTCTCGTGTTCATTGATATTCGCGTCATCATCAAGCATGGCGGCGACCGTGGTAGCGAAGGATCTTAATACTTTTCTCAGTCAAAAGCAAAATGTTGCCGACAAGGAGCTGGCCGCGGAGTGGGCGCAGCTCGAGGAGCTGTACAGCAAACGGTAATAAATTAATATACGGTATTTCGCGCGACGGAATTTCACGAGTTGATAATAAACCGCCCCGGTCTCCGGTGACTTGCAGGCTTTGGCATCAGCTGACGTTGAAGCTGGAGACGTTTGTGAAGCATCCGGTGCTCCAGCAGGAGGATAATCTCGTGCAGCTCTACTCCAACTTCCTGTCGACCTTCGAGAACAAGTAAGTATTGCCGATTAGAGGTTATTTTTTTTCGTATTTAAATTCATAATTAAATATAAGACCTTATACGGGATGCAATACACATTCTGAGTCACAATCCTCAATCTCTATGTATTTACATGAATTCACGTGCTGCTCTTTGTTTAACTCATTCGCTATTAAGATTGTTTGCTATGTTTTTGAAGAATAAATCCATTGTCGTTGGTGGAGATACTGGCGCATGTGGTGCAACAGTTGCAAGATAATCACGAGGCGATTAAATTCTTGGAGAAGACAGAGACGAAGGTTCAGAGCAACAATGAAGCTGTCGCGCTTTGTAAGGTTCTCAAGGGGCAGATCCTGTTGGACAAGCTGAACAATCAGGAGCAAGCGAAGAAGATCATAGAGGAAGTGGAGGCTATGCTGGACAACGCCGACGGCGTTACGACGGTACATGGACGTTTTTACCTTCTCGCCAGCCGGTTGTACAGATTACAGGGCAAACACGCGGAATATTATCGCACAGCATTAAGGTACCTTAATAAACGCATATGAATTCATCGAAGAGACAAGTCTGCAAATTGTAATTGAAATTACAATTGAAGCTAATTCTTCCTCTTTATGATTAAGATATCTAGGTTGCATCGAATTAAGTAGCCTGAGCAGACAAGAGCAAGAACAGCACGCCTTCTTCCTGGGCCTCGCGGCGCTCCTGGGCGAGGGCGTCTACAATCTCGGGGAATTGCTCGCGCATCCAGTCTTGGAGTCGTTGAAGGGCACGCCGAACAACTGGCTCGTCGACTTGCTGCAAGCCTTCAACGCCGGCGACATCGTCGCGCTGGAGAGACTGAAGCCGCAGTGGAGCAAAGTGGCCGATCTTGCGGCGCAGGAGTTGAAATTGAGACAAAAGATCTCGTTGCTGTGCCTAATGGAGATGACCTTCAAGCGGCAGGCTAACAATCGGTGCGTATAATTCAGCGCGCGATACCTCAGATCTCTGAAAAATCGAACGGTTCACACTTGACGATAATGTTTCCCCCACTTCTAGACAATTGACGTTCATGGAGATCTCTCAGGAGACGCGTCTACCTCTCGGCGAAGTGGAATTGCTGGTGATGAAAGCTCTCGCCCAGGGCCTCGTGCGCGGCGCCATAGATCAGGTGGCGGGCACCGTCAATATGACCTGGGTGCAACCGCGTGTCCTGGACCGCAGCCAGATCGCCGGGATGGTCCAACGCCTCGACGGATGGTGCAAGGATGTCAGCTCGATGGAGAAGCTCTTGGAGTCGAGGGCGTCTGAGATCCTCACTCTCTGAGAACGCGGGCCACTTTCAAACTTGCTCGTTTGTCGTGTCAGCGGAACGTTGGTTCGCGTTAACTAACAATTATAAAACCAGTTTCTTAACATGTCGCCAATAAATACGAACGATTATTTCTTACGTGTGCACTTGTAAGACATAAATCCTCTGCGTCTCGCTTTTCTTTGGATTTAAAAAAAAAAAGGTTGGTATCGATTATAATTTTTTGTTAAGAAAATACAAAGTAAAAACAAGAAGTAAATGTTTTATTTGGAAACTCGTGAAAATACATTTTTATAGATGTCGGTGCACTTTATGTTGGTAAATATCAGTAATGAATGCTAAATGCTGTCCTCTTTTGTATAATATTAAGTACTCATACTCAATATTAAGTACTTATACTTAAATTACAGTACATGAGTTATACAATTTTAAGTAAAAATAGCATGTTATAGCAAATATCACTAGTCTTATTTACAATTAACGTATTACGTATTACAACCATGTAACAAGTAAACAATCAAGCACGTGAATTGGATTTAAAATACAATTGGCAACGATTTAGGGGGGGGGGGGCAATCTTATAATAAATATATATATATATATATATATAAAAGCTAAAAAGAGAGATTAAATGTACAATGTCCTCGGAAATTACGAACTCTTTCACAATTTGAGCATATGATTCTGTACACTCGGAAGCTCTTTCTCAGATTTTTTTTTGTTCAACTTCAATCCCTTATTAAAAAAGAACGAAGTGTCTAAAATCTCATCATTTATTTAAAAGTTTTTTGAATAAAAATTAATTAAGTACACTTAAGTACTGTCTAAAATCTCGTCATCATTTTTTTAAAAGTTTTTTGAATAAAAATTAATTAAGTACACTTAAGTACTGCTTTTGAATGTTTTTAGAAATTAATTGCGAACGCGATTAAAAGTACTAAACGAAGATCGATTTACGTTTAAGTACACGATTCTATATCATCTTATTCTATATCACATGATTGACTTTCCCATTTACTCTCGATCCGCTCTTCTCGCTTGCAGTGTGTTATCGCTTACGAACGATACACCTATCGCGCATCAGTTAGAAAGCAGCGGGCCCTACGCTATTTCGCGTCATTATTTACAAAATAATGACTACTCTGCCTACTCCGTTAAGAGTTTGTTCGCTGTTCACCGGAGCTCGTTAATGCCATCAGTTAGGATCGATGGACCAAAGCTGGCTACTCTACGTAGCGAAATGTTATATGAATTTGCGAATGCGTCTTCCCCGTCTCTGTTCAAACTTCGTTCTTTCAGTCTATATCCATGGTTTTTCTCTTCAGGCTGCCATCCGGGGATGGCAGTCCAGAGGTAAGAAACTTCTCCTTCAGATACAGATAATTCTTCAATCTGGAGGCAGCGTAATCCTGAAACAAGTAACGATGTCCGTGTATTTAAACAGATCCAACTGGACGTGCAGTCAAAAAGCGAGAACGAATACGAGAGCCGAGAGACAAAAATACACACCCAGTAGCCAAACGGAATCTGTGAAAGTTTCGCGTTTACGACGCTCCAGAGACCCCAGAATAAGTGACTAGCTAGCGAAAATATCCTCACTTCCATCATAATACGCTCCTCCTCCAGAGATCCTTCTTTGCCCAATGTTCTTAGGTAGGCTCTTATGAAGTTGAGCTGTCGAGAGAAAAATCACTTTGCAAAAATTGCGTATTAAAGAGAGGGCGATAGAGAGTTATTCCTACGCTCTTGTACTTTGATTTATTTAATAATTTTATACGTATGTAAATCTTTTAACAGATTCATCAAACGATCTCTTAAGAGATTCATTCGTATATTAAAAATATGACATATGAAAACTATATTGGTAACTAGTTTGTTGCCGAAAAAAATAGCTTTTTACAACACATTGAGAGAACATCAGTACAGTAATACTTGAACAAATTAGACATACACAGAACTTGAAATACTAACAAATAATATAAATATCAGGCATTTAAAAAAACAAGGAATAATTTAAGAAGCATGACAATATAAAATATATATCAAAAGATGTATCAGTTTTATAGACATCAATATAAGAAAAACAAAAAAAATGATTGATATGAATTGTTCACGCCTATCTATTTAAATATCAGAAGATAAATATTTCCTATTTATGTAAAGATTTTTTTTTTCCATTCAATAGTTCACGACAAATTATTATATACCGTCAGTAGCCTGAACTGTTTGAAAAACCGTTTGCAAACTCAGATATAAATTCGGCACGTATTAATTACGCATACAGAACCGTGTTCAATTAAAGTGCTCCAAGTGGAAGATAATGCACTCTTTGTAATAAAGCACAGCTATCCCGAAAAGATACGTTTTTCGAAAGGGTACGCAGGCTATGAATTGACTAGTGAGGAGAAGGTACTCTAGAATCGTGGATGAGCGGTTTGGTGCTGCCAGGTTGGTGGTACCGGTGGCACCCTGGTTCCAAAAATGTAGAGCACCCCACAAGTCGGGATCCATCACAGCACAGATTGTTTCACATTGCCGGCCGATTTTTTCTCTGTTTGCAGGCATCTCAGCCTTGTCTTGACGGATTGCGGTCCTGTGAAACTAATATATACACACGCAGCACACGCCAAGCCGACACCCTACCCTACTGTGCCCTGGTACAGTACCAAATAGTACTTAGTCAGCCGAAATGCTGCCTCATCGCGATAATTACAATATCGTACAAATTTTGACCGAAACAATTTGACATTACATTTTTTTTTACGACGATTCGCACGAAATTGTGCGCATTAAAATTTACGTTTATACTTCTGAATGTGAATGTTGAATAAATATTGTAATTGTGAAAAACAAAACGCAAAAAAAATAATTTCTTACCTACGATTGCAAGAAATAATCAAATTGTCGATAATAATGGCTATCGAAGCGAATTTCGATATGTTGCTTTTTACAATTTCTCTTATCGATTTCACGATACGTTCATTGTACAAGCTTTTAATTTAGCCATACTTAACAATTTTTTTTTGTGAACATTATATTTATCAATGATTTAATCCGCTCACGAAAGAACTCATGATATGATAACACTGGATGAAACATACTGAACAGATATCTTACCCGCATCACTTCATCGTTTCCAAGCCCTTCTTTAATTCGTGCCTTACCTTTTGCTCCTTCGTGGGGCCAGCGGCCGGACGTTCGTGAAAGAAAGGATATTCTGGCGCTGTGTAGTCGTATTGCCATTCGGCGAAGTGATTGGCGACATCGAATCCTCGGTAGTTGTAGGAACAGTACTCGAAGTCAATGAGTACCAGCTTGGGGTTTCGCGTATTTTGCATTAGGAGTATATTTCCCTCTTGCATGTCATTGTGGCAGAACGTAACCGGGTACTTTTGCTGCATCACAATTGTCCTGAAAGTGGAAGATTGAAAAATAAGTTGAATCTCCAACGCGCGATGCCTTCTTTATAAACTCCAAGCTACCTAAGTATCTTTGTAAACTCCTATTTTTACCTGAGCCAATCGATCTCGTGCTCCAAGTCTATGCACTTTATTGCACTGACGTTCTTCAATTGCCGGCTGTCAATGTCCTCGCTGCTCTCGAGAATGTCCGCCGCTGTGATGAGCCAGTTGTTCATCGTGTCCCATATCCACGTGGGCTCCTTGCTGATCGGTATCTGCATCGTGTGTATCTGCCCCATCTTCTCGGCGATCAGCAGACTCAGGGTCGTGTCCGCCAGTTCCTTCGTGAGCAACGGTCGGGCCGGTATGTACTCCTCTATACGGCCGCCGGGGAACACGCCGTGCAGCTTGGGACCGAGTCTCCTCTCGGACAGCAAGGTGAAGATGACGGACTCGGTGATGAGTCCCTCCAGGGCTCTCTCCCCGTGCACCTGCCCGTAAAGACGTAACAAAACCTGACGAGGTTCGCCCCTGACCGGGACCGTTTCTTCGGGCAGCTGGACGTTGTACAGCCAATTGCTTAGACCACCACTGAAAGTAATTGTACGTTTTATCGCCTGACTGTGTTGTTTTTTTTTTGCCGTAACACGTATGACAGAGAATACGATTGAAATGTCACACAGATATTCTCGGTACAAAAATTTCACAAACCTAATGCGCTTGAGAATGATGTTCTCCGCCGTGATATGTTTCCATACGCCGTGCAAGTAATCTCGACAGATTCTCGCTGCGGTTTCCCTCATCTCCGGATTCTTCTCAGACATCTGTCACATAAAAGAAGACATCGCGATTAATCGCTGTGGAACGCTTACAGGTGCACAAGAGGAATCGTATCGCTTGTCTCTTAGAGCACAATTTTCTCTCACCGGCTACTGATAAATCATCTAAACAAATTTACTTGACGATGGGAGGGTACTACGAGGTGACACAAGAGCGTAACCGAGGGGGAACCGAGGCGTGCGACACGGCACCCCAAGATTGTTTGTCTGTTTGCTTGCTCAACGAGGCACGAGATCGGATCCGTTTGATAAGTATAAGTTATAAATGAGGCAAATAACGTGGGAGCATCATGCCAAAAGACGCGATCGTGCATACGCAATCGGGATCATCTGCTGTTGACAGGAGAAGCGCATACCAACGCATGCGTCATGACGTCACGTCAGTGGGTCTCAATCTCGAGTGCTGCAACGCGAGTGTTGCAACCTTGAGCTTCCAGCCTTGGATGGATTCGTACGAGCGCTTCCTGGTGGACTGAGAATTCAAAATTCAAAATCTCTCGCCTCGTACAGGCGCGAGAGACGAATAAAGAATTCGCGCGGAGAAACGATTTTGTCGATCTCTCTTATGTGATGAACGCGAAAATCGAATCCTTTTTCAACCCTTATAGCCGCACGTGACGCATATTGGTGGTACGTAGAGTCCTGGGGATCGACTCCTATATTTATAGACGTGAAAAAAGGGAGACGAAAATAATTGCTCTCCACCCTGTGTACTTGCTGCGCGCCCTTCTTGTATTTTCCAGCATCAATTTGCATAGATAAAGTTCGTTTTTTTTTTGACAAAGGAAAAAAAATTATATTATAATTATTATACAGTCAATTAATTACATTATTAATATTAGTTATTGCAGTTAATTAATTACGAAATTACAAAAAGTATAAGCGGCAGGATCGATCAGTCTCTTATTAAGTCCTTCAGCTATAAGGATCATGCGAGCACCCAAGGTTTATTTAGACAAACTTTCACATGAAGGGATCCCTATTTATATAAGCCACTATTGGCGCTATTTTCCTCGCCTGTTTGCGCGGTTTTGCAAAACCGCCCCGACAAGGATCGTCACGAGGCTGCTAGGATAGCGAGTCTTTATGATTCTGTATAAAAATCTCCCTGAAGAATTGCGAATAGTCGTGCAGTCGATGCTAATGACAATCTCTATTTATACGACATTAAGCACTCCTTGACCGCATTTTCGACTTGATCGTGACAAACATTTTTCGTAACAATGCCTCGTTTACGGGCGGGGAAGGAATTCGCACTTTCCGCAATTTCATTATTGCGTCTCGAAGAAATATAAAGAATAACGCATGGAAATAAGTCATTAACCTTCTTAACGGCCGAATTGTTTTTGCTTGTGGGAAAAAAAGGATTACGCAACTGATAATTGGAGCACGTTAACTAAATTATCAAGACTAGAAATATATATAGATACACGAGCATGTAACCTCCGGATCGAGTGACGTTGTATAGGTATAGAGAGTTAAAACGAACCGGCGATATCTCTGCCTTTCCGCTGCGCCGCATATACTTACGTATGCATCGTGTAACATTTCGCGATTTTTTCTTTCTTTTTTTTACCTTCTGCAAACGCGCGACACCTGAGTATACCGGGTGTCCCGTTCCCGGCGAACCGATCGTTTTCTTATCTACGAATTCTTATTATCTCTCCGATTTTTTTAATCTACATTTTTTAAGTCAACAATTTGATTAATTTACATAAGAAGTATTATCAACGGAATTTGCGTAGAACAATATACTTCGCGTAACTTTTTTTACATTTTTTATTGTTTTTTTTTTAGGTCTGTATTAATTTTAAGTCTCAATGATTTTATCAATATACCTTCCGCTTACCGGTTGCACAATTTTTTTTTCATACAAAAATTCCGGTTGTAAAGGATTAAAACAAGGTTGTGCAGACTTATTTGCGTTATTATTTAATTTGGATCTTTTCCCTTTTTTTTCCCCTAGAAAATACTTACATCAAAGAATCGACGATATTTTTTCGATAAGCGGTTACAAAATGGAAAATGTTTCAGGTTCGCGCTTTACTTTTTCGTTTCTAAAAATCTCTATCAAATACGTTTACGTAACATTAAATTTGTCGCGTATGTAATTAAACTCGGCGTATTTCTGACCGATATTAGGTTTCACAGATCGCGTTTCAATTCGGGATATACAGCGATAGGATTAAAGTACGTTTCATCATACACGTCACACATATGCAACTTTGGCTTTGCATCACGCGTTGAAATGATAACACAGATATATTAATACAATTATACTGCGCACACATTAATGCGCGTCATTAATCCGTCTCTCGCCCAGATAAACAAAGTTAGTCTATGCGCAGTTCCGGGAGTTGCAACGTCTATGAATGGATGTATGGTCCCTCGCTGGTCTGTTTTTATGACCTTCGATGTCTATCTCGGTGTGCGTGCGTTGCCGAGCTAGACGTAAAAAAAACGCTACGGCACCGCTGGTATTAGATACGAGAGAGTTCCAGAGGAATATTTGTGTCTATCGGACGACAGATAACGCGAAAATTGATAAGCGACAACATTTCTGCGACAGCGCAAAATTTATTAGTTAAGCTCCTCCACGCGACACGTGTTGTTGCAGGCAAATAAATATGTAAACCATATTTCATCAGAAATTTTCGCGTTTCCGCGAAAGGCCGAATTCTTGCGAATCGAAAGACCAGAGAGAGAGAGAGAGAGACGGCGTGAACGGGAATTGGAATGCAGACTTCTCTCGCGCGTGTGGAGCTCTCTGTTCTTCTGCACCTATGAAATTAGATACGCCGAC
This sequence comes from Wasmannia auropunctata, assembly GCF_000956235.1. Classification (NCBI taxonomy): domain Eukaryota; kingdom Metazoa; phylum Arthropoda; class Insecta; order Hymenoptera; family Formicidae; genus Wasmannia; species Wasmannia auropunctata. The sequence goes on from NW_012026802.1 coordinate 3,370,261, forward strand.
GAGAGAGGAGAGAAGGAAAGAGGACAGAGAAAGCGCAACAACTAAAAGGATCGGAAAACAGCATTAAATTCCAACGAATCAATATTAATTTCATCAGCATTTTGCTTTTAACGTCGGGGATTGAGCGGATTAAAAAAAACTGAGATGGAAAAGCGCGGCGCCTTAAAAAAAATCAGAGAACACCGTTAATTTCAATATGTATTTTTTATTTTATTTTTTCTTATTTTTTAGCTTCGGAAAAATCGAGATTACAAATGAGATGGAAAAGCGCCTTAAAAAATCAGAGAACAGCATTAATTCCAATGAGTAAACATGTAGTATTTTTTACTTTTTATTTTTTTAGCCTCGGGGAAATCGAGCGGATTAAAAACGAGGTGGAAAAGTGCCGCCGTCTTAAAGAATCGGAAAACAGCATTAATTCCGATGGATAAACATGCATTTTTTTTCTTCTCAGCTTCGGGGAAACCGAGCGGAATGGAAACGAGGCGGAAAAGCGCAGTGTCTTTAGAGGGACGGAAAATAACGTCGGTTTCAAACGGATGAGCGCGTCTTTTTTCTTTTACGGCTTTCAGAAGGGAAACCGGGCAGATTAAAAGTGAAGCGGAAGAGCGCGGCATCTTTCAAAAGGCTCTTTTAAGCGAATTAAAACGCGGCATCGGTTTCAAACGTATGTTTTTCCTTTTTTCAACTCCGGGAAAAAACGAGCGGCGTAAAAAGAAAATGCGACGGAAGAGGAGGCGTCGCAAGGTCGGAGCGTTTTTCCGGGAAGCGATTAGAGCTAGGTGATTAAGTCCCCGTTTGTGGGCCGTGTGCGCGATTAGACGTCCGTGCATGGCGTGTTACGTGAATCTTTGACGGAAAAAAGTTCAGCTGTGTTTTCGTGCGACGGAAAGGAATTTCGAGATACAACACGAGTGCAAGATAAAAAAAAGTGTCAGACACACGATAATCATATATAGTATATATAAGTATACCTTGTCCTCGATGCCCATGTCGAAATCTCGTTGTCGGACGGACTGCGAGGCGAACTGAAACAACTGGCTCGTCGCCTCAGCGAGAGGAAGAGAGATAATAAAACGACAGGCGAGTGTCGGCGGCACTCGGCAATCCCCAGACGTGGCGCACACCTAAGCGCTAATTACTATTACACCGGGCGGCGCGATCGCGAGAGCTGCAGTGCGTGTCGTCACGATACCCGGCGCCGGATAAGATAACGATACGTGGACAATCACAGGGTATATATAATTCTCGCGTCCCGGTACTCTCTAAGCTTCTCGCGGCCGTTGCTGTTAACGACGTATACGGCACGTACAGGTCGAAGGAATCGAGACGAGAAATGGGAAGGGACGGAGATTGCGAAGGGTCGACGCGCCGTCAGGTATCTCCGGTGTGTCATACACCGTCGACGTGAAAGTCCGTTGACACACACACATACACACTCGGCGGCGATCAACTCTCCTCGCGAGAAGTAATTTCGTGATATATATAATATGCAGATATATTTGAGCGAAGTTTCGTGGAGAGTGAGAGAGAGAGAGACAGACGGAAGGAAAATGGATATGACTCGGGGGACGACACCGCTCAGCTTCGATAGAGCTTCCTCGGGACTTTTTTCCTACAGACTCGAGATTACTCGGAAAGACACGTAACACCGGTTCGCTCGACGCGCACGGAATGACGCATAGGTATCAGCCGTCCGCTCCGCAAGGCAGGCAGGGCAGGCAGGGCAGGCTCCGCTCGGATACCCGCCGCTTGTTTTTGTCGCCGCTCGCTCGCGAACGCCAATCGGAAGGCGCGCAGCCGATCAGCCGGTGGGGTTAAAAACGATAGCGTGATGCGGCGTGCGCCGCGCCGCGCCGCGCGGCAACGCGACGCCTCGTCCGTCGGCAGCTCTTATCGCGCGTGCCGTCGCGCGTGCCTTTTAACGCGCGATAAGGGAGAAAGGAGAGAAAAGTGGTTGAACCGGCCACAACGCGAGAGAGAGTGGTGGAGAAGAGTATAATGCACCCGTTGTCGCCCGCGCGCGGAATCGACGTGAGATTCTCTTTCTTTCTCTTTTTTACTTTTTAATTCCTTTTTGCGCGGATCACAGCTAGCGCTTAGGTCCAAAGTGCGCGATAAAGCGCGAGGATCGAACACGCCGTGGTTTTATTCTTTATCTAAATTCTAAGTATAGCGCGCCCGAGCGGTCGAACGTATCGAGAGGTCTGTCCGTCTGTTTGTCCCTTGCAGAGCCGCCGGTACGTTGCACTTTCATTTGAAGCAGGACGGTATATAATTAGACGTCGGGGAGAGAAAACGAGAGAAGAGCGAGGAAGCGCCGAGGCGCGCCCGAATGAAGTTCGGCTAACGAGGGGAATCTTAAAAACGGTACGCGAGGCGACATCCTTTCGGATAACGAGGAACTGCGTCACCGAATCAGGTCGGTAAAGAAATGCGGTAAAACAGGGCGCTTCTTAAACGGTAGGATATCCATTCTTTCTACATTATCTTCCATCTCGTCTTTCAGATCGTCCAGACGTACTAACCTAACCTAGATGATGATCAAAACATCGCTGTGTTTATACCTGACGATATAGCGGTTCGAAATGACGGAGACTCCCGGCACGAGTTCGGCCACTAATATCTGCGAATTGTAAGTTCGACGTGTTGTATTTTGAATATTAGATTGTGACATTTTGTAAGAAGTATTCGCACAAAATTGCAATTGTTACCGTAGGGCCAAAAAAGATCATGCGAAAAAATGTTGCTCCGGGCATCGTTGACCGTTGATTTTTTGTATATTATATATTATTTTTATATATTATTGGGTTTTTATATATATATTATATATTATTTTATATATTATGTTGTTTATAGCTGAACTGCTGCACTAGTTCACAGTTTTATCTTTCTCTTTCTACATTGGAAGAAAAGAAGGATAAACTAGCGCAGCCCTAGTTTCAGCTCTGAGGAACAGGCCTTTTTTATGTCAGCGTATTTTCTCCCTGTGTCAGATGCAGCAAGCGCAAACGCTTGTACACCTGTCCGCGATGCGGCACAGGCTACTGCGGGGCCGAGTGCTACAAGTCGGACGCGCACACCGACTGCTCCGAGAGCTTTTACAGGCAGTGCGTCGAGGACGAGTTGAAGTCTCAGGAGAACGATCCGGTCGCCAGGCAAAAAATGATGGAAATCCTCAAGAGAGTGCACGAGGCGGACATGGGAGACGGCGTCTTGGAGGATAATTCGGACGAGAAGAGCAGCGACGAGGACTATCCGCTGGATTCAGACGACGAGCAGGAGGTAAGGCCAATTACTTTCCGGAGGGTGACGATTCGATGAACGCTCATTCTTGAACTTATCTTTCAGCTTCTCGACTTGGAAACCAGATTGCAGAATGTCAACTTCGAAGATCCGAACGAGCTCTGGTCAGCCTTGTCCGAGGCGGAGAAGCAGGAATTTGAGGCGCTGATAAAAAACGGGGAGGCGGAAAAGTTGCTGCCCAAGTGGGTGCCATGGTGGACCTGCCGTGTGGAGAAGAAATTAATCCAGCCCGTCGAGAAGGATATTATGGATGCTTATAGAGACTCAAAATATCCTGCTCTGATAGACGTACCATTATTCAACGAGCTGCAGGTTGGTAATAATGTTTAATGAGTTTACATGCTCAAGACAGTGTAATTAGAGTAGTCATTACCTGTGTTCAGAGAGCGTCCCCCTGCGTGCTCTTTAATGTGACGAACGTGATATACGCTTATGCGTACGTCGCTCTTTATTACGTCGGAGATTATTTGAACTGTGCCGAGGAAGCTGCCAATGTTTTTCTGGTCATCTGTGGAAACATGAGAAACAATGAGGTCTTCAAAGATTCGGATTCGGCAGTCGAGTCTGTTATAGAAAACGTAAAAAGCGTGAGTAGCTTGTACACATGTATATATTGATGTATACACAAATATATGCTTCATAATATATTTTTAAATATACACGTCTAGGTTGACTGGCTGCCACGAGATGAACAAACTGTAGCTGCGCTGAGAGAAGCTGGCGCTTCCATTTTGCAAGGACCAGGCGCTGAGATGAGGACCGTTTATACGTCCGCGGCGCTCTCCGAGCTCCATCGGTTACTGACAGCGGCGAAGAAGGAAGTTTCAACCTGTAAGAGCGGCAATCAGGAATTTACGAAGAGATTTTCGCAGAAATGTAGCAACGACCCAAATCTGTCGAAGAAGAGTATACTTCTGTGCCTGAAGAAGCTAGAGTATTATTTATCGTGGGTGAGAAGCACTGGGGCAGAAAGTTTGTAAACGTTAAGGATTCTATTATTTATTAAAACTGTATGCTGTTATCATTTTTTTATTATAGCAAAACAATATTTTTCAATAAATCTGAAATTTTTATTTGGATAAATATTTATTAATAGATAAATTGGATGGATAATTTTTGGATTTTCTCTTTATTGTCTAAAATAAACGATGTGGCCTTTGTAAAGGTCTATTCATATTGACGTGCACAGCCACATAAAGCGTATGCGCAACAAAATCATCAACAATAGATGTAAAATAAAAAATATTTTAGCTCTACGTTTTATAACATGTTATTGATCGACCTTTATTCGTATATATCCTGATGAAATAGCCCGATAGGTTCTTATAAATCAATTCTTCAATTATCGGTTCTGATTTCAAGACTGGCTTTTAAGTAATGCCTTAATACGTTAATTTATTATAAAAAATTTTTTAATGAAGGTCTTGATCTTCGGTATTTCGATGCATCATTTAAAGTGGACCACTCTATATATAAAAAAAATTATTCTGAAAAAGATGTATATTTTTTCAACACTTCTGAATAGTTCTAAACTTGTATGAAAGATCTGAAAAAATTTTCTAAAAATTTATACAATTATACAGAAATTTAGAAAAATTTTGCAATTGCTATATATATAAAAATTCTGAAAAATTTTGAAAAAAATTGTAGCCAGGATACATTTTCTATCAATCAAATCCGTCTGAATGAACCTGTGTACCCTCTTTACGTATGCTTCTTACGAACGCACCTTAGCAGACGACGTTACTGCCGTGACGTTTGTTGCAAGTATTCCCAGGCTGCCAGTCACTCCAGTCAGTGCCGCCGTCAGTGGCGATCGGTTCAGTCGGCTGCAAAATGATGGCGGACGAGAGGTTGTTTTTCTCGAACGCCGTCCAACAATTGGCGAGGTGTTTGGCCGCTATCAAGCCCACGCCGTGGGAGAAAGTAAGTTGGAACCTTCGCGAAAGAATTCTCCGTTCGAACGTCGATTCTTCGGCCACGGACACCTCTCGCGCTTCGCGTTTTTTTCATCGATTTCATCGGAAGTTAACCACAGGAAATGTCAGCTGACGTCCCGACGTTTTCGCGTTATGACACAATCCAAATAAGGATTATCATGTCACTTCGCGGAGTATTACAGTTTTTGCGGTGCACAATAATTAACGCTGCTGCCTTGTGCAAAAATTATAATTGCATCTTGCGTAGTGACTTTGGAAAAAATCTTGGAAAAATAATAACATAATATTTTTGCAGTGGCGTACAAAAATATACACGCAGAAATTACGCAGTATAACGTACTTAAAATTACATTGATAAATATTTGTAAAATATTGTGTACAGAAGAGAAATTGACATTTTATAAAACTACGATTATTTAACATATTAATAGAAAATTTGAAATTGTTTTATTTTTGTATTTTTTATTATAATATACATATAATATTTAATATTAATTAGAATACAAATTATCATTAAAATATATAATCTTTTAAAACATTTTATACAATTTTCACTCTTTTTTAAGAAAACTTATTTTAATTTTTATATTTATACTAAGGAAATTCATAATCAATGCAACTTTTATCAGGATGTAAAAGTAACACTTTTTCACGGTTAATTATAGGTAGCCAAACTGTACAAGTTATGTCCGCAAGAGTCTGCACAAGGAATATTTCGCTTGGATCAGAGGGGTCAGGATGCGACCATTGCATTGGGGATTTATTTTCTGGAGTCCGGTCTGCAGCACCGGGATAAAATTTTGCCGTATTTATTGAGATTGTTGCGCGGTCTTCCGAAGGCGGTATGGCGGGACGAGGTGAGGTGTTCGCTTGCCGAGCGGGTCCCGGTAGCGGAACGTTTCAGCTTCTGCCTGAACACACTGTTGAGCGACGTGGCGGCCAGGTGCGAGCCGACGCGAGAAGAAATCATCTCGACGCAGGTCGAGATACTCGCCGTCCTGACCAATCTGATACGCGGGTACAAGGAACAGAATAGCAATAGAGGCTTGCAAGCAAAGAGTAAGTATTGGATAGACATATTAAGATACAGCTGACGATGTGTTATGACCAGGGCTGGGCATATTTCAAATACTTGTATTTGAAATACAGTGTTTGAAATACAATTTGTATTTTGTATTCTGTATTTTAGCGGAACACATAAAAGTATTTTGTATTTTGTATTTCAAAAGAATTGTTCAATGTATTTTGTATTTGAAATACTAAAAAAATTATTGATAAAAATTCTTGACAACAATTAATAGTAACTTAAATTTTTTTCATATGACACTAATTATTTTCGTCAAGTTTCAAGCAATATCAAATCATTAGAGTCAAATTTCATAATCTCATATTAGTAAATAGATTTCTCTCGTGTGATTGATACAGGACTGTTAAAGAGTGTAAGAGAGTAAAACAATTTTTCTTTCTCTCTCTCTAAAAGTGGAAAGGGTCCTGTTGAAGCGGGGAGTTTAATATTATATATTATTGTAATTGAAAGATTAAATTAAAAAGTATTTTGTATTTCAAAGAAGTATTTTGCATTTCAAATAAAAACTTAAAAATATTTTGTATTTTGTATTTCAAATCGAAAGCTTCAAAGTATTTTGTATTTTGTATTTCAAATCAAAACATTGAAAGTATTTTATATTTTGTATTTCAAATCAAAACATTGAAAGTATTTTATATTTTGTATTTTAAATACTTTAATGTGTATATTTTGTCCAGCCCTGGTTATGACATTGTAAGCAATGGAAAGTGAAAGTATATAAATAATAACTTTTAAAAGAATAAAGAGGTATCATTTGAATAATTTAAAAGATAGATTTATAAATAAACTCATTGTTAGAAGAGGAATTAAAAACTTGATAAAATAACGCCTAAAGAGTGCCTATGAATGGTAGCTATTAATTTAAATCATTTAAAAGCTAAATTATAAATAAACTAATTGTTAGAAGATGAATTAAAAACTTGATAAAGTAACGCCTAAAGAGTGCCTATAGTAGCCTTAGTTCTGTAATTTAAATTGATTTAAAAACTTGAATCAATTAATTTTAATTTATTATAAATATTCTACTTTTTGCTGTCGTTTAAGGCACGTTTTATGTCTAATAAAAGTACGAAATTTTTCGTTTTGACATCACACATTGTTTCAGTATCGCTATGCAAATGTCTGGTTCCGGTGCTGATTGGCCTGGCGAGATCGATGGGTCGCTTCGCGTGCACGGACCCGCCGTTGCTCTGCCGCATCTTCCCACGGCGGGAGACACCCTCGCCGGCGGGCAGCACGGAAAATCGTTTGATGCCCGACAAGAAGCAGCACAGCTTCTCGAACTTCAGGCCCATCATCCCGCGGTCTCTGAGCGGCAACTTCAATTCCTGCATCGACAACGCGTTCCCGGGCTTCGACAGTCACGATTATAACTGCGGCAAGAGACCGTCGTTACAGTCCTTCCTGTCGGTGCCGTACGATCCGACGACGTATTTCTTCAGCCGTTACGGCTCGAGCTTCAATCAGTTCCCGCAGATGCGTTGTAACGAGAGCCCCGAGAGAAGGGCAGGGATGCAGTTTACCGTGGTGCATCTGCAGAGCGTGCTAGCCTTGGCCAAGAAATTGCTTACCAAGGAGATCCTGACGTTTCTAGACGAAGAGGCGCAGCAAGTAAGTTTCACGTTACACACGATTATTTTTTTAAAATTATATTTGTATCTGTATCTTCCGCATATTACGCCAATTGGTTTTGCAATTATTTTCAGGTGTACAGCTCCGGCCAAGTGCACATTTTCCCATATCGTACGTTCAGCGAGACGATGAATCTGGTGATGGTGGCCTTGTTGCGCGAGCTGTTGCAAAATCAGCGCGACTTACCGGCCCCGTTCACGCGGGACGTGCAGGAGTTCGTGAAGGGCCTGTTTCTCTCGGGTCAGACGGAGCTGCAGTCGCGGCAGCACGACGCGAGCGAGCGCGAGGACATCGACACGAATTTCCGGACCGTGAATCGCTTCAAGGTGAACGTGATGGCCAACTCCGCGTGCGTGGACTTACTGGTCTGGGCGATCGGCGACGAGACAGGTGAGGTGATGACGTCTGCTCGTCGCTGAAACAGAGATCGAAAGAGTCGCGGAAGCGTCTTCTACTAAAAAATTAAGAGCACCGCACTCACGAGAGTAATTAATAATCTGTACATACCGTGTAGGAGTTTCGTCTCACTGTGCTGTGTAACTCGTTAAGTGCATGGACGGTGTGACCGCGAGATATCAATGTCTGTTTCGATCACGCGTGATATCCGTCCCCCAGCACAGATGTTTTAAAGCTCTCACGTTATTTTTCCAGTATCCGGCGAGTATGATTTGTCCGCGCTGTTCGCAGATATCAGTTCGATGCTAATTGGCAAGGGTATATTGATTTACCCGTGTGTATGTGTGTGTGTGTGTACGTGTGTGTGTGTGTGTGTGTGAATATGTGTGTTACGTTCTCGTCTTTAATAAATTTATTATTAATTATTACTAACAATTATTGGGTCTTCGCTTAGTTAGCACGATAACAATTCGCTAACCGCAGTATTTCTTCTCGCAGTACGTTTGATTGACTTTAAATTGGTGTGTAGAAGATAAATTATTAATCTAAGATTTGCGAATGTTGTTCTTAGGAAATTTTGTAGGAAAAACTTCTTCATATTAACTTTTCGGAATACATTTTTTACATACCTATACAGACTTTTACGCACGAAGAGACATTTACAAAGCATCTTCCCTTGTCAGAGCATCCAAATAATCAGTCAATAACAACACAGTTGCTGCATATATATTAATTTATATAATTACATTTATATGCAGAGAGTTTGTACGTTAATTCTCAGGTGCGGATAGTTTGTGCGGACGGCTCGTGGAGAAGATAAATTCCAATCACGGGCCGAAACTTGTGCTGGCGCACATGCCACTGCTGATGGTTTGTCTTGAGGGATTGGGAAAATTGGCGCAGAAATTTCCCAACATAGCCAGCACGTCCATATACTACCTACGGGACTTCCTCATCGCGCCGTCGCCAATTCTTTTGAAGCTGTATCGCCAGCACAGCGAATATTTCACGAAGGAACATCAATTTAAAGTGCTGGGTAAAATAATTGCTTTATCACATACATCATTATTTAATTATAAAATTATTATTTGTCATAATATAATAAATACGATGTGTGTATATACATACGCAGTTCAAGGAAAGGAAATAAGCGACACGAAACAGACGACATCGTCGGTCCACACGGCGTTTGAGAAACTTCGCGACGCGGCCATCGGCAATCTCTGCATCGCTCTGGAAGCCGCGCACTCCGTGAACCCGGACTGCGTCCCGGCGCTCGTGGCCAGTGTCTCGAACAGGCTATACACCGCGGACATATCCGACGGGTACACGATTTTCCTTCGAAAAAGTTAACAGTCTTTCTAATCGGCGCAAGTAAAGCAAAATTACAATTTCCGCTTTCAGCGAGAGCGACGAGAAGTTGAAGAACGAAGTGGTGTCGAAGAACATCGTGATCATGCTGGGCCACGTCGCCGTGGCGCTGAAGGACACCCCGAAGACGATGCGCACGATCTTCCCATTTTTCCAGCAGCTCTTCTGCCGCACTCCCAGCGACCTCGACTTCCTCATAGTGGATCAATTGGGCTGCATGATCATCGCCAAGTGCGAACCAAAGGTGCGAATGATGCTCAGAATTTTCAGAATTACTCGTCACACATTTTTGATTATCTGTGAGTTTCTTTTCTTCAGATTTATGAAGGGATAATGCAAATGTTCTCCATGTCGTTGGGATCGAGTACAGCGACGTACGCGGCGAATGACGACCGCAAACAGTATTGTCATGTTTCCAAGGCGGTTACAAACGCCCTGGCGAACATAGCGGCGAATCTGCAGGGTGAGTCGGAATTGGACGACTTGCTGCTTCATCTTCTGGAACTGTTTGTGCAGTTGGGTCTCGAGGGGAAACGCGCCAGCGACAAGATGCCGAACAGTATCGCTGCGACGGTAAAATCACCTTGAACCAGTAATCTTCACGAGACAGAAGTAATTGAATGGAAAATATTATTTTATACGATCTGTACAGAGAGCAGCTAGTAGCGCGGGAAATCTAGGAGTGCTCATCCCCGTGATCGCGATACTGGTGCGACGTCTACCGCCGATCAGGCACCCGCAGAAACGACTTCTGAAGCTGTTCAAGGACTTTTGGCTGTACTGCGTTATAATGGGCTTCGCCGCGGATCATCCCTCGAGATTGTGGCCGCCCGAGTGGTACGAGGGGGTCAAGGAGGTCGCCGTCAAGTCACCCTACCTTATTTCACAGACCAGCGCGCGTCTGGAGATGCGAGAGTTGCAGTACACGTCGGCGGTGCGTAACGACAGTGTCTCGTTGAATGAGCTGCAAGAGCTGCGGAGTCAAGTATTGAAGATAAGCACCCGGTACGATTTACTTTAAATCTTTCGATATTTAATCTGTTATCCAATTAATTAACCACTTGTCCGAAGAATATTTTACATTTTTATATTGTGACATTTTTCTACTTCTAATTAATTATAAAAAAAATTATATATATATTTATTATTACATTACCGAAGTATTTATATATTTTCTCGAATTTTTTGAACCTGCTAAAATTTCTATTTGATTCTTTTTTTCCAGTACAAACGACATATCGGCATATGTGACCAAACTCCAGTTCGCGCAGTGCACATACTTGCTCTCTGTCTACTGGTCGGAGACCTTACGGGTGGCCAACAGTTCTGAACCGAGTCTGCAACCGATAATGGAGTACCTGTGCGACACGGATTTGCAGAAGGACAAGAGCGGCATGTGGCAGTGCATATGCTGCGTGGCGGACTCCGTGTTCGCGAAATTCAAGGACGTGATGCAGCGCAAGCCGAAGGACGAGCAACGCGAGAAGGAGCTCGAGAGCCACGCGCAGTTTCTGCTGGTGCGTTTCAATCACGTGCACAAGCAGATCAGACGGGTGGCGGACAAGTACCTCAGTGCACTGGTGGACGCCTTCCCGCATCTCTTGTGGAACTGCAAGGTCCTTTGGAGTATGTTGGACATATTACAGGTACATTTATCGTTTCTTCGTGCTCTGTACTTTGTCAGATTTCTCTACGACGCGGATCATTGCAGATTTTATCATACTCGTTGCAACTTGATCCAAATGAAGAGACGCCCAGCTTAAGAATACCTGGCACGCCGTATAGCATTGAGTTGATGAATACTCTTGAAGCAAGAGAGGTATAATATTATTATATGTCAAATAAAATAGTTACGTTTGTTAAGTAGAATAGTTTCTATGGCATATCGCGTGAATTGCAGATTATCGTGAAGGATTTTACCGCGAGATGCAAGGGCATAGTGCAGGAAGCCATGAAGTGGGCGCCGCAAGCAACCAGATCGCACTTGCAAGAGTACATCAATCAAATACCGTCTTCTGGCATGCGACATCATTCCGGTTTGTCGCTGGCCATTGACTCGGTCCTCGAATTTGTGGACACCGCGATTCCCACAGTGGTCCCAGCAAATGTATGCAATATTTCAGAGCGTATTATGCATCATTGTACCTTAACTTTTAGAATTGAAATCTTACAGTTAGCCATTCTTTTATTCAATTCGATGCATTGTAAATGACAGCTGTACTCGCTATTAATTATACTAATAGAGAAATGCATTTAACAGACGAATTCCTTGGACAAGAGGCCACGCGGTCCAAAGGGCGCGAGCTCGTGGCTGTTATCGATGATGTCCACGAGGTCGTGGCATGCCGGTGAGGTGGCGGGTATGCTCGCCCTCGCGCGCACCGAATCGCCAACCGCGGAGATGACTCTCGAGGGGTGTAGGGAGAAGGTCGTCGAGAGATTGATCGAGGCCGTTCGCCGCGCTTGTAAGGATCGCGACGATACCGTTCATCGCGGCGCTCTCTGGCGTGCCACCGCTCTTTTAATATCCATGCCTGGTAAATTTTAACTAATCAACTTTATAATCTTAATCGACATTTGAAATATTTTCAGCTAGTGGAAATTATTGGGCGCGGTAATTATAGGCGCAGTATTTTTTAAAAAAGATAAATTAATAATAACTTGTAATTTTTCAACTTTCTACGGAGTCGGGAACGATTAATTAATTTATTATTTATGCAGTTTATTACCTCCTTTTTTTTGCACTTTTAGGTATACACAGACGATTGTTGCACACGGTCGCGTGCTCGCAGATAGAACTGTTCACGATCGCGGCCATGACCACGGCGGTCGAGTGCTGGCAGTGGATCTTGACCGTGCGACCGGATTTGAAGCTGCGATTCTTGCAAGAGATGCTACTCGCGTGGCAGTACACCGTCGACAAGAGGATGGGCCTGTTCGCGCCGAACGAGGAGGAGGTCAGCCCGCTCGCGGTCTACGAGGGCTGCAAGCTCGGGCCTAATCCGCCGCACGTGAAGCCGCACGACATCTGGGTGACCTTCATCGTGGAGCTCGTCGAGACGGCCAAGTACTGTTGCCAGGAGACAGTCGACATGATCGCCCTGCTCCTGCATCGCTCGTTACCCATGACCGTCGGCGCGTCCGGCGAGGAGCCCGGCATCACTCGGCACGTCGCCGCGGTCGGCGTGCGCTTTAAACTTCTCTCGTGCGGCTTGGTACTGCTGCAAGGTGACGTTTTACCGAGGTACTGTATCTTCGTTTATTTTCGCGTCAAACGACGAACGTCGAACGGTAGGGATAAATAGTTGAATCTAAAAATAATTGGGTTCTTTTGTCGCAGAACTTTAAGTAAGAACGTCCTGCGAGAACGCGTCTATTCCAATTGTCTGGATTACTTCTGCCGAGAACGTCAGTTGCCGACCCAAGAGATCGATCAGCTTAGCGAGGACATCGTTACGCTGATACGCTTCTGGCAGGTGAGCGCAGCGCGTTAAGAATTAAGGGGAGGACTCTACAAGACTAAAAAGAACAGTGATTTTTAAGAATTCTTTTTTCAACTAAAATGAAAGTGAATAACTTCAAAAGTATTTTACTGTATATTTGACAAAAAAATTTCATTACTCTGATACGCTTCTGGCAGGTGAGCGCAGCGCGTTAAGAATTAAGGGGGACTCTACTTTACAAGACTAAAAAAACAGTGATTTTTAAGAATTCTTTTTTCAATTAAAATGAAAGTGAATAACTTCAAAAGTTTAACAGTATTTTACTGTATATTTGACCAATGAAAAAAATTTTTTTTATTAATAAATAACATGTTTTTTTAATAAATATTGGAATGTTTTGATAACGTCGCGCCGTTGGAATTGTTCGATTGTGTACAATCTAGGAGACGTATAATTTTTGTTAAAAAAAAAAACAAATTTTTTTTAAATTTTTACAAAATTATCTCCTATATGAACTAACAAAACATTGAAAATTTCAATAATTGGGTAAGTTATGACAATTAAAAAAAAAAAAGTTAAAATTTTCACGAAAAAATTTGAATCTTTTCAAAAAAATTGTTTAATTTAATTTTTTGTAATATTGTTAGTTTATATAGAAGATAATTTTATAAAAATTAAGAAAAAATTTGGTTTTTTCATTTCAGACGAAAATTACGTCTCTTAGATTGTATACAATTCTAGCGACGCGACGTTATAAAAACATTCTATTATTTATTAAAAAAACATGTTATTTATTAATGAAAAAATTTTCTTCCACTGATCAAATATACAGTAAAACATTGTTAAATTTTTGAAATTATTTAGTTTCATGCTAGTTAAAAAAAAAATTCTTAAAGACTGCATTTTTTTTTTTTATAGTTATGTAAAGTCCTCCCTTAAGGGACAAGATTAAGATACTCTGATTCCATTTCCAGAAATTATACGAGATTATCTTTGTTTTTTCTTTACAAAATACTGGAGTTTATTTATGATTAAAGTACTACTTTGTTTTATGTTTTTTTTTTTTTCACAGGTGATGCATAGCGACAAAAAGTACTTAATGATGACAGGAGCCGATAACGAGTTCGAGATAGTGACGTCTCAAACTTACACCACCGCAATGATTCCAAGCGAGACAATCGGTTCGTTGGCCGCCACGCTGGCCCCTACGCCGAACGACTTCTCGAGATCGTCCAGCAACGTGTGGATGAGCACCATGCCTATGTCGACCAGCACGAATACGCTGAGCAAACGCAGCAATCGCAGCAAACGAATTGTAAATGCCAACGTCCTCGTGAAGGATTACATCAAGAAGAGAAATTTGATTCTCGAGTTGTTAGCGGTTGAAATCGAAATGTTACTGGTGAGTTCTCGACGAATATCACGAATGAGCAGAGATTTATGTGATTTCGCATTGATTAAAATCAACTTTTAAACGTCAAAAGCTTTTAAACGTCTCGTCTCTCGTCAAAGGTCTGGCGTAATCCCGGCGGAAGGCCGGAACTCGCGTTGCAAGGAGAAGGGAGTATCGCGGATTGGCGCGCCAAGGGGATGAACGATCGCTGGCGGGAGTACACGCGGCTCGCGTGGGAGATCAGTCCCGTTCTGGCTACCTTCTTGCCGGTGCGCCTGAAGAATCACGAAGTCATCATCAAGGAAATCTGCGGCCTGGTGCGCCTTAAACCCGTGCCGGTCATGCACATATCGGAGGCGTTGCAGTATCTCGTTACGACGGATACGCTTCTCAACGACGTACCTGAAGTGAGCCTTTTAAACTCTACGCTTTGCGCAACAATAATCTACGAATTATTATCTCTACTTTGGAATTCATAATATTAATATAACAAAAAATATTAATTTAACAGTAAGTAGATAATGATTTGTAATCTACGAATTATTCAATCTCTACTTTGGAATTCATAATATTAATATTAAAAATATCAAAAAATATTAATTTAACAATAAGTAGATAATGATTAGTAATTTGGATAAAGACAATTAGAGTTATTAACGCAGTAATTTAGTGCGTGGATAATTTAATTTTCTCACAAACTATTCCTCAATACATTTCTCTATCCCGAACGTTTCTGCCTGATTCATTAACGTCTGTTAAATAAGGGGTTTTTATTGTGATTACCGCTGATGAAGGCCTGAATTAGGCAGAAACGTTCGGGATAGAGGAATGTATTGAGGAATAGTTTGTGAGAAAATTAAATTATCCACGCACTAAATTACTGCGTTAATGACTCTAATTGCCTACCCAAATTACTAATCGTTTTTTTAAAACTAAGAGCCTTATATATTACATATTAATAAGTAGACGTTAGAGATTATATCTCATTTTATAAAATTCCGTTTCAGTTAGTTTATATGTTGACGTGGGCAAGGGTGTCTCCGATTCAAGCGCTGGCGTTCTTCTCGCGGCAGTTCCCGCATCATCCCATCTCGGCGCAGTACGCGGTGCATGTATTGGACAGCTATCCCGCCGACGCCGTGCTCTTCTACATACCTCAGCTGGTGCAAGCCGTCCGTCACGACACGATGGGCTACGTGATCGAATTTATCAAGAAGATTGCCAAACGATCGCAGGTAAAAGTATCGCGAGATTTGAGTTCACGTATCGCACCGAGAGAATTAAACGTAATCGCTTTTCTGGCTCAACTTTTTGGTTTCAGGTGGTGGCGCACCAGTTGATATGGAACATGTACACCAATGTATACATGGACGAGGATAAACAGGTGAGAGATCCGGTGCTGTACGACATCTTGGATTCGTTGTCGAAGAATATACTGAACGCCCTGTCCGGCCCGGCGAAACAGTTCTACGAGAGGGAGTTCGACTTTTTCGAGAAGATCACCAACATCTCGGGCGAGATCCGGCCGTATCCCAAAGGGCCGGAACGCAAATCCGCGTGTTTAGAGGCTTTGGCGAAGGTCAAGGTGCAACCCGGTTGCTACCTACCGTCGAATCCCGAGGCGATGGTCATCGATATAGATTACCAGAGCGGTACTCCCATGCAAAGGTACAAATTAGAATTAGTAATTAAAAAGACAACGATATATGTGAATTATATTATAAAATATTATTTTTTTCTTTTTTTACATTTACAGCGCTGCTAAGGCACCATTCCTAGCGCGCTTCAAAGTGCAGAGGTACGGCATCAACGAGCTCGAGAATATCGCGCTAGCGGTGTCGACCAACGGGAAAGTCGAGAACAAGAAGGAAACGGAAGAGCAGACGTGGCAGGCTGCTATTTTCAAGGTCGGCGACGATGTCAGGCAGGACATGCTCGCCCTGCAGGTGATCAGCATCTTTAAGAACGTATTCCAGAAGGTCGGGCTGAATCTCTTCCTGTTTCCCTACAGAGTGGTTGCCACAGCACCCGGGGTAAGACGGATGCGGATTTCTTTGTAAAGAGTATATTACACTGACAGATAGATATCTCATTTATCATTGTATTGTTATCAGTGCGGCGTGATAGAATGTGTGCCTCACGCAACGTCGAGGGATCAACTCGGCCGCACGACGGACAGCGACATGTATCAATACTTCATCGCGCAGCACGGCGACGAAACGACCAAGGAGTTCCAAAATGTTCGCCGCAACTTCGTCAAGTCGATGGCGGCGTACAGCGTGATCACCTACCTCCTGCAGATAAAGGACCGTCACAACGGCAACATCATGATAGACACCCAGGGCCACATCATACACATTGACTTCGGCTTCATGTTCGAGAGCTCGCCCGGCGGTAATCTCGGCTTCGAGCCCGACATCAAGCTCACCGACGAGATGGTCCTCGTGATGGGCGGCAAAATGGAAGCTGCGCCGTTCCGCTGGTTCATGGAGCTATGCGTGCAGGCCTTCCTCGCAGTCAGGTGGGTATTATTCAATATCATTTCAAGAATCTGCATTTATACTACTTCTAGATATTGAAATATTCAATCAAATCACCAGTTCTAATTTCAATATCTAGATATTGAAATTAGGGCTGGTGATTTGCTTCGAAGGCTTCGACATTCGAACTTTGAAGATACGAAGCTTCGGCATTAAAAATCTTCGAATTCTTTCGAAGCTTCGAGGTTTCGAAAAATCAAAAAATTTGTGCAAATGATAAATTTATTCAAAAAATTTACAAATATTGTAAATAAAAAGAATTAATATATATACGAAATTATTCCTAAAAAAATTTGAAAGTATCATAATCTGAAATATTACAAATTAATAATTAAACTTGATACATGTTTAAATAAGAAAATGATCAATAAATCCAATTAAGAAAATTCAAATTTTAATGTATTTTTCGAAAACTTCGAAAATTCGAGCTTCGAAGGCACATTAAACTTCGAAAGGTCGAAGTTAGCGTCGAAGCTTCGAATATTCGAAGTGAGTAAAAGCTAAAAAGTAACAGCTCTAATTGAAATATTGAAATAACAAAAATAAGATCACATTTAAGAATTGACATATATAAAATCTAAAACTCATAATAACCACTCAAATGCGATATTCTCTATTTTGTAGACCCTACCAGGAGGCCATCATCTCTCTCGTCTCTCTCATGCTCGACACGGGACTGCCGTGCTTCCGCGGGCAAACTATTAAGCTCCTACGCAGCCGGTTCGTGCCGACCGCCACTGACCGCGACGCGGCGATCTTTATGATCAATGTAATACGTAACAGCTACCTCAACTTCCGTACGAAAACTTACGATATGATACAGTATTATCAGAATCAAATCCCATATTGAGCTATCGCTGGGAAATCTACCTTCCGTCTCCTTGCCTTCCTTCTTCCCCGTCCGCGTGTTTTCGTTAAATGGACGGACGCGACTTCGCGCTCGCCACGACTGTTGTTATCGACTTTAGAATCAGGTACTTGGATGTACTCTACACTTGTTAGAAGTATATCGCGGTATAACCATTGACTGTGAAACTGTACAAAATGCAATTTTGGTGTCAATATTATTTTAGTCCCATTTAATGTATTTTACGAAAGCGTTTAGAGCCTTGTATATGTATGTAATAATGTATCATATTTATCTACGAGAGAGATCGCTTATATATCTATATGTATATGTCTACCGTATGCAGCGCATCTGTATACGATCACATTCCTCGTTAGTTATTAATTTATGCGCTGTTAATGGGTAAAAATTAAAAATACTTTAATCACGACGTATTTAGAAATTCTTCATCATCGCGATGCATTTTAATTCTCAACTGCGAGACAGTATTTAATTAGGATTCTAATTAGATATTTTGTAAAATATCAAAAGGAATATGTGTACATTTTTTTTTTACTTCAGTTTACCGTTTACTTCAGTTTCCTGATGTGTTTTAACAATTTTACGTGTGATTCTTTTCTCGACGGTGTAATGAGCAATTAAACGAACAATAAAGTAAGGGTAATTTAATTTATTTTCTATATACAATAGCTAAGCAAACTCATTGAACGACGTTACGTCAATGTGTCTGCAGTGTAACACCGACGGCTAGCTCGACGGTGAGAAATTTAAGAACTCCAATTGTAAGTCTTCCCCGGAGTAATGTATTTCGTTTCGGTAGCAGACTCTTTCCTAAAAGTTTCAAAGAAAATTTAAGAATTTTTTTTCTATGTACAAATCAATTTTTTTAAATTATTCTGATAAATGTGACTGCGCCCAAAAAGATTTTTTACTTGTATATGTATATTGATTTTACATATTGACTGATTTTAATCCTTTCAAATGTAAATTGTTGATATTTATACTTACTCTGTACCAATCTGTTTCGAACCCATAATTAACATCGGCGGCTTAACTTCTCGTCTTGCATCTCGAGGGTAATAGTATATTTGCGACGTTCTGTCATACGGGCCGCCCGGTATTTCCGGCGGAGGTTGAGTCCGCTTGGCCTGTTCGTCAACCCACCTATTGTTCAGCACCACTTCTCTCTGTAGAGAAAATATCAACAATGAAATGTTTTTTATACGTATCGAACCATTATCTAAAAGCAATTGAAGGAGCTTGTACGAAACTTCTGATTATTGACTTAGTGCTTCCAAAAAAGAATATATTATTCTACGGAATTAGGTACTTTTATGTAATTGAGATTTTTAAATTTTTAGAGATTGTCGTAAAGGATGCAAGATCTATAAATGCAACTTCTCATACTCCAACACTTCTGTTACATTTTTACCAGAGATTTTTATCAGACAGACATATGAATATATTGTAAATAAGAAAAGAATAATTTACAAGAACACATTTTCCATTAAATATTGGTTAAATTATAAGGTCAGCTGGTATATCTAGATATAACCTCACATGTAAACATCACAGTTAATGACTCGTTTTCCAGGCAAACGACACGATTTGTTCAGGAAATACGTATTTACATTAACAAATTGAAGCACAACGCGATTCGGAACATAAAAAAAATCGAAAAAGCACAGAGTGTGGGTTATATAATTGTAGAACGAATGTCATCACTTACACCTCGGCTAATGTCCCGAATAAGTTTTATCAGTGGCGAAACACTCCGGTGATCGATTGGGCCCGGCATTCTTCCGTGAATCGGCTGACTTGTTAAGACGCAATTAATTATGCTTGGCACGACATTTACTTCTGCAATTAAAGAGCCAAGAGTTAACCTCAACAAGTAAACATTGGTATCGTGAATTTCTCAGTGCACCGTGTCGATTTGAGGACTGTTCTTCACAGCTGAACTGGCTGCACTAGTTCAGAATTTATCTTTCTTTTTACAATGTAGAAAGAGAAAGATAAACTGTGAATTGGTGCAGCAGTTCAGCTATAAAAGACAGGCCTTTAAATCGATACCGATCGACACGATCGTTTGTGATGTATGTTTTATTATTGTATCTTTTTGTCGAAATGTATCTATCGAAATGGCATTTGCAGCGAACATATATAATTTTGCGACTAATTTTTAAATCAAAATAAAAAAGAAATCAGCCCTATTTTTATATATAGAATTCTAGAATATTCTTTACGCAATAATACGATCTAATCGAAATATCTAAATTTTTCCTTATTTAAAAAAAATATATATAAAATATCTATAAATTTTCCCTTATCTAAGCTGCTTTTTCATATTAATTAAATTAACGGAAAACTGTATCATTGTATCCGTCTAAACAAATTCGATTAAACAAACTTATATTGACATAAGAAAAATAGAAATTATAGATTCGAGAATTAGTAAATTTTACTTCGATAAGTAATTCGCGTATCGGTTGACTTAATTTATTATTGCTGTTTAACTTAAAGAGTTAGATTAAAGAGTTTTAACTTAAAGTTATTAATTTTTTATTATTTAATAAAAAAAAATTAGTTTAAAAAGCAATAAATTGTAGAAATTTGGTCAAGCTATAAAAAATTAACGTTGTTTTAAGTTTATATTAATTTGAAATTTGATCGTAAAAGTCGCCAGCTTTAATTTACGCCCATATTTCTCCGTGAATTAACTTTAATCTCGGTTTAATTCACTTTTTATCTTTCTGTAAAGAATCAGAAAAAGATCAGGATTAAATTAAACCGAGATAAAAATTGCGTTACATCCTTGAAATATATAATTTAGAAATGTACATTATAATACACAATCGCGTGTTCGGTTACGCGGTCGTAAACACGATGACGAACGGCGGCAATGGCGAACGCCGATGGCGTACAAATCACGTTTAATTCGCGTCAATTTATTGACAGAGAAGCGGCTGACGGGTAGAACCGAACCGAACGCGAGTGTCGATAAGGGTAGAGGACGCGGGTGCCGTGGACGCGACGAGCGGTGAACCGGTAATCGGCACGACGCGCATCCGCGCCCAGCGAGCTTGACGCGCGGAGGGGGGGAAGTGGTAGAGGGGAGAGGGAGATCGGCAAGAAAACAACATATGGAAGTGCTCGGCGCGGTGAGGTGGACGAAAGTTCGCAGTTTCGAATGTTAACGGGGGAGGGGGACGAGATACCTCGAAATCAAGCTCGTCACGTCAAACGGGATATGCTGTCGCCTCGATTCGATCTCGATACGCACATTTTTTGAGGAAACGACGCGTTCCGAGTATTGCAGGTTAGAATTGCCCAAAGTTTATAATTATATGGTCTCATTGTCACTGTGATCACCGATGCGCTAATGACGCAGTGTATACGTTACGATGAATGAATTGTTGGATGTTCGGGCTTGTACTGGATTACGCTAGGAATTAATTATCGTTGTAAAATTATTAATTCATTTTAAGATGCAATTGTGGGATGGAATTGATCGAACCTAGAAGTTTGTGTAGTCAAACATTTGAATTTGCATCGGATTGTGTACGTTAAAATCTAACTGTTATTCCAGTCATTAATTTAATGATGCCGCACAGTTGTGTGACAGTAAAAATTACAACCGAATATTTTCGTCAGATTCGGCCTTCGCCAAATTATGTTAATCTAATTATTGTAAATCTAATTATTGTTGTGATCTATGATTAACGTTTGCGACTGTGCATCGTTACAGAGTGAGAACTGTTGAATATTCGGATCTGCGTTGGATTACGTGTACGAGGCGTGAATTTGTTTGTTAAAATCTAATTGTCTAATTATTAATTTAATAATGCTGCACAGTTATGTGACAGTAAAAATTACAACCGAATATTTTCGTCAGATTTGGCCTTCGCCAAATTATGTTAAGATCCAATTATTTGTTGTAGTCCATTAATGCCGCAACTGTGCAATGTTACAGTGGGAACTGTTGAATATTTGGACCTGCGTTGGATTATGTACGAGGCGTGAATTTGTGGCAGCGCTGCATTTATTGTTTGACAATCGCTACTTTCGTAGCGTTAAACGTACGCCAACATGTTGACGGAACAGAATGTGATTATGGAGCTGACCGATTCCAGCGACACAGTGCCGATTGGTTTTATCACTACGGAAGACGGTCATACGATACTGGCAATAGGCGGTAAGAAGATAGAACTAATATATTACATTAAAACATATAAGTGTAATAATTAGAAGGAATCCAGAACTGTGTACACAATTCTACAACCACAACGCACATATTATGTAGCTCTTTATATACAATAATACATAACATCAAAGATTCAACTGTATATTTAGAATTTCATGTTGTTTGCATTAGGCTTTTGTTGAAATTGTAATTTAAATAAACAGAAAGATTATCTCTGCTGAACATGTGTATATTTTGTTTATGGGAAATCACCTGAAGATTTCATTCTTTTTTCAGAACATGAGGACGGCACGCTTGAATTCATGACGACGCCAGTCACATTAATGCCACAAAATAACATGGTATCTCCGGCACTGATAAAGACTGTGGATGGAAATTTTATTTTACAGCCGGTATGTGTAATTAACAGCATCTTAGAAGCTGAACAATAACGAGATGTCTTATTACATTGTTTGTTGGCAACGCTTTTCTCTGTGACACGCTTCTACTGTTTCAGTCTGTTTTCCAATTGAATGTGGAGAATCTGTCAGGAACTGCGACGCAACAGACAAATCTACTACCGTTGATGCAACACTTTGAGAATGGATCCGCAATCACGGAGCAATTAAAAGTACAGGATACTAATGAGTGCTCAGTCACGGAATTTTTACCATCCATCAGAGATAACAGCAGTGTGTTGTCAGACAAAGGGCAGCCGACAGTTGAGAGCCGTGCTAAATGCAAGTCTACGTCCGTATCTACGATACAAAATGCACGCAAAAGATCTCCAGGAAGACCAAAAAAGACTGGAGTAACTTCGCAGGTATGCCAATATCATCGATCAATGCCCACAACTTGAAAATATATCGTCTAAACTGTATAAAATAAATTATTATTGTTGATATTTTGTCAGAATGTGCAGTCTCTGAAGTGTGATATATGCAGGCAGGAGTTCACTAAGCAAACATTGTACCGCAGACACATGGAAAACCATGCCCAAGAGAAGCCACATAGATGTCCCAAATGTCCGGCATCGTTTAATATTCCAGTAAGTCCTTTCGTATCTTTTCTATCAATGGGATCTTAAGAGAAAGAAATCTCGTAATAAGAATCGTATCTTATGGAAACGGAAATATTTGTCAAGAACTCACTGTACTCACATATATCATACATATGTCATTATATTTTAATATAACTTTAATTTTAATTAATATATACAGTATAAGAAACTGTACGTTAAAGAATATAGAAAAAGATTGCTACAATGTATATCTGGGAGAATTTTGATCGAATAAATCTATTCAATCACCCGCGGCTAATCTCTCGTAGAATTAAATTAATAGTTATGAGAGAAAGTTGCTTCTTGATCTTGGATGCAATGGTCGGATTCAGTCTAGTAACTCCGTACAATGGCATCGTTACAGACAAATTTCACGCTTCATATGGCAACGCATAATACCGGTGACCCAAAATGCCCCGAATGCGGTAGGAAATACGCGAGGATGGCGAGTCTCAAGTCTCACATGTTGCTGCACGAGAAGGAGGAGAATCTCTTTTGCACGGAGTGCGAGGACGCCTTTTCGACGAAGGTAAGTTCGAGATTTACGTTCTATTTATCTCTATACGTATGAGGGAAATTTTTTCTTCCTACATGTGAAATAACGGCAATTCAGGATTCAGCATTTTTGTGTACAATTTTAATAAGTATCATAAGGAGGCAAGTCTTGAAATAACAGTCTGATGATTTTGAAACGCTCTATACATAAACACATGAAAGCTGCGTCGCGCTAAGATTGCCTTATCGATGGCTCTATCCTGTCAGCGCACGCTTCTGCTGATCACGCAGACCAACGATAACATTTATCATTGCGAATATACGATATACATAATTATTGCGGCTAAGGTCCAAAGTGTTGGCCTGGCTCTGCCTTCGTTTGTTCGCTCCTCAATTGGTCCACGTGCCCTAATTGACGGGTCATAAACCTCGATTGATAACAGGCTCTAATTACCTGTTTACCACTCGCGAATCTGTTCTCTGAAATTTATCATTGCATTTCTCATTGTTTTATATAGCATTTTGAACGATCGGTGCGAAACTAGTTTGCTATTAACGAATAAGATTTAGTGTGAATGAATTTGACTCTGCTAGTATGAATGAATAACAGCACGGCGTAAAGCGGATCTTGATGTTACTTCATCTAATCAGGGTTGATCTCGGTGACCCACAACGATTTATTTTGCCAGCCAGCCAGCCAGCCGAAATCGAACGATAGAAAATAGGAGCCCGCGATTCTCGTCATGTGTCTCCGTAGCGGGCCAGCGGTCGGATAAATAGAGATGATTTAATAATTCCTCTCAATGCTCTTGATTAAGAGGACATTATCTCATAGCGTCGTCAAAGTGTGCCATAATAATTGTGCCAGCAATAATCGGCCTTGCAGACTTTACAAGCATCAATGATATTTTAGCTTCATCTTTGCTACATATTCATAGAAGTGTCAGCGCTACTAGCAATAATTCCCAGGGAATGGAATTAATGAATCATGCATGCGAGATAACGCGCGTGTCCTCGATTGAGCGTTAATTGATCAGCAGCGGAAGGAACGTGCGTTTTTCAGGAGAAGAGATTACCACGGTACGATCATGCCCCTCCTCCCCGGGGGCAATCTTTCGAGTTTACGAAGAGAATAATAATTGATCGCATCGGGATCGTTGCAGCGATCACGCGTGACCGTGGTAGCGATAGTGGGCTGTAAAACGTGGGCAAGTGGGCGGCGGCGAGCGGCCGTATTAATGGGGCGCGCACGAATTACGCAACCGAATCGCATGATCTCACACAGATCTCGCGCCGATTGCCCTCGCCGTTTGGCCGCCGACACACGCCGTACGCATATACACGCGTGTGTGAGGTCGAAATGTGGAACGAACTTCAGGAAACGTTGCATCGCGCATCATCCGTCTCGGCGAGTGTATTTGAGCGGACACAACTTTTTTTCTTTTTTTTTTTTAGTACAAGAAAACAGGGCCAATGTAAAGAAAAATTTCGTGGAGATATTGAGATAGGATTATTAGCTTAAGAAGTTAAAATAAATTCAAATTCATATTATCTTTATGCCTAGACAATTTGTTCTTTTCCTCTATACTTTATTTAATTTTTCTGTTTCTTCTTAACGTAATTGTCTCTCTTTGATGTGACTACCTTGTATATTTTATTCCCAAATTTTCAATTTTTTTTTCTAAATAAGAGAAGATCAAGGAGAGGAGATTAATTATAAATGTAATTAATAGTCACTATAAAGATGAAGAAATGTAAGTATTTGAAAATGAAAAAGGTTAAGAAAAAAAAAATGAAAATTTGGAAATAAAAAATACAAGGTAGTCACATCAAAGAGAGACAATTACGTTAAGAAGAAACAGAAAAATTAAAGAAAATATAGAGGAAAAGAATAAATTGTCTAGGCTAGATAGATAATATGAATTTGAATTTCCGAACTGTACTAAATTTAATTCGTCTGCCGTAACATTTCTTGTACTTGGAATCTAAAAAAGTATGTGGAGAGAAAGGAGAACCGATAACGATGACGACGAATATGATGATTTCGACGACGACGTAAGCGACATTTACAGTCGTTTCGTCAGTGAGCAGCGGATACTCGCGAAGCGTGCACGTGTTTGCGCTTGTCACCCGCGGACGCGCGTACCCTTCCACGAAACGTGCGGTTCGATCAAAATCAAGGGACGCACTGTCACTTGAGTGCGTTGTTGAGAGTACATTTATTTATTTTGCAAGATTGCGTGGCCGCTACTTCTTAGATTAATTAGAGATTGTGGTTGCGTGATGCGCTTTGATTAAATCATGGTCACGCATTCGAAAGTCATCGCATATTTCGCTTGCACGCATTTCGCCAGCGTTCTGCAACTGTTTGAAATTTGTCACCGAAGGGATAAAGGATTCGTAAAATAATAATGAAAATAATTTACACGCGAATGAACTGTTTCTTTGCGAGATTAACTTACAATTGGCAATGAACACTCAATGCTGTATCATAATCTCGCGCTGATCTTCGCAGCCTAATAAATTGCCTTCTGTCAAACATCGACGAGGAAAAATATCTACTCTTAGAACGAAGCTTATACGATCGTTTCGGCAGTTTTTTACACGTCTCGGTATATTTTTTCTGGCGCCGGACTTGAAAGATCTTCGAGGGGGTCGCCTCGCCTTTCCCCGAAAACTGAAGTTCGTGATAGAAGTCGTGCGGATGGTGTCTCCTTTCAGTACACGGTGTGTGCGACACGTGACACGAAATTTTTTATTAAAAAAAAAAAGAGAAAATCCCGGGCATAAATAATTGACGTGCGTTTTTGTTGCTCAGGTGGAATCGGTGCTCGATGCATTCCGGATTTACGGTGAAACGTGCTGCAGCGATCAAAGATAACGAACAAAATAAATTCGCGCGAGGGAGGCAGAAGTTAGACGGCGAAAAGGAAGGATCGTCGGGCGAAATGAAAGCGCCGATAAAATGCGACCGCCGTTGATAAGAGACGAACCGTTGAACTTTACCGGGAAGAGTGAGGATATACAGCCGTCGTTTCGATGATAACTCACTATCATTAATAGCATTAACCCTGAAAATCGCTCGAGACGATCGCTCGTTCCGTCCTATAAGCAGCGACATTTAAATCGCAATCGGATTAAGATGTAAGAAACGATCGATATATAGGCGTCGCGTTGTACCGCTCTGGGACGTACGGAAGATCAAGTTTTCTTCGCGGAAGAAACCCGACTCCAGGAGGGGGACAGTGTGTGGTCTCTCGCGAAGAAGGCGCGTTTCGTGCTCGTGTTTACGCACGAAGGAATAATAATCTCTGACCGCGCGCGCGGCGTAACGCGCGTTGCGTTGAAGAAAAAGAAGAAGAAGAAGAAGATGGAGACCAGAGCGGGGCGATCAGCGAGATCTGCGACGGCGACTGCGTGCGGCGCGGCGGCGGCGAGGAAGAGAGCGATTTAATACGGGGAAACCGATGACGCTCTTCCTCGAGGCCGTATTTTAGGAACGTCCGTCCCATAAAGAACCCCCGTCGATCTTCTTCTTTACTCTTCTAGTCCCTCGCGAGTCATTCGCGAGTCGTCCGCGTGACACTTGACACGCCAATTGCCCGTCCGATTTGCGCACTGTCTAGATTACTCTAGATCGTCCTCGTTTCCGAAGGAACGAGGGACGATGCGCCGAAAGAACTTCCACGAAGCGCGATTCTTTCGCCCCTCTCCCTCCCCCTCAGTGAAATCCCTCCGACGCTGTAATGTGTTCTCGCAAGAGACTCTTCGTTAGTTCTCTTCGACGTTAATCCGGAATAGAGTGTGTTATTTTACAACGTGAATCTGCGACTATTTTATGGAAAGAAGCGAAATATAAGTGTGTGTTTTGAATAGCGAGGATGCGCTCTCTTCAAAGGTGGGCGTCGTATCGAAGCCGGAGGTCGTTTCCTGATTCGCCACGTCCGACGTGATTAGACGTTCCGTGCTGTGATAATTCAATGTATTTCGCCATGAAGTATCGTCAAAGCGAAATAAATCCGTCGATCCGATCTGTGGATTTTTCTTTCGCAAAAATGCTGCCAGCGCGAGATAAAATTCAGAATTATAAAAACGAGAGAGAGATAGCCTTGATATCATTGCCACATTTTATTAGATTCTTTATTTCTCGATTAATGATTGCGGATGATTATTGCGGCAAACTGCATAATATAAAGTATTCTCTAGATTTGTGGAATATTTTCTGAACCGATTTCACTTTCGATTGAACTTTCAGTTTTTCCACATGTAAGAATTGCAAAGGGACAGAAAGAGCTATCGTCATTCTTTTTTCCGTCACCTTATCTGGAATATTGCCAGTCTTAAAAATCGCCTTCGTCTGTTATAACATTTTTTATGGACTTACGAGTTATGCTCAGGTCTCAGGTTTGCTTAAGCAGATCGCCAGCCCATCCCGTGGCGTTTCTCGGCGGCATCTGAGGAATCCGAGATGCGAGCGGCGAACTGGTCGTTGATGAACCGAAATCTCGTCATCGCGGAGGAAGTGCTGCTGCTGCTGGAAAGGGAAAACGAATCACGAAAGAGGAAAACGCACGAGAGAGAGAGAAGAAGACGAAACGGAAGATCTCGTAAGTCGATCAAGCGGAAGAGGAAGAGGAGTCTCGTGGGCGGAAGGGAGAATAAGGGGAAGAGGAACGACGAGGAATACCGGACGTCTTTGGGAAGATCAAACGGCGAGCGGGGTGGAGGTGGCTGCTGCGGCTGGACCGCTAATAGTATGCGTGCCGGAAAAAGTGCAATGTCCCCTTGCGGATGCGCGATACGGGCGGCGACGCGCGGGAATTAACAGAGCACGGAATAATCTCCTGCACGATCTCGTGATCTTCGTCCTGGAACTGTCGCTGCGCCTTTTCGCGAGGAGAAAAAGGAAGAAGAATTTTGTTATATGTGTGCACCGCGACACGTGAAATTCGCTGCGAAGGAAGATAGAGAGGAGAGATACGGGAGAGAGTGACGGAGAAAAAGAGGAGAGACGAGATACGAAAAGGGAATCGTATATTTTGATACAAAAGTTCTCCTACGAGAGAAGATAGGGGAGAAGGGAGTAGCAGAAGAAAGTGATCGAGAGAGGGGAGAAAGAAAGAGAGAGTGGGACCCGCGAATTTTTGCAGTCGTCCGGTTATCGCACCGCGAATTGCGACCACGTGGACGCGATGCAATAAAGCTCCCGCGTATAAATTAATCGACGAGCAGTCTGATCTCCAAGACGGATAGTCTGATCTTCAGTTTATTTTCTGCATCTTTCGATTCCACGTTCCTTATCGACGAATGTTCTTTTTATCGAGGAGGATGCTGCGGGCGACTTTTGAGTCTGAATTTGTCGCCTGACACGGCTCGTTAGCGGAATCCTGTGCGACGCGCGATTCAATTTTACTGTCGAGAGACGCGCGATAGTAACAGTAAAATTTCGTGTTCAATATTGTGTTCGTCCCTTATCAGCGTTGATACTGCGAAAAAGGCGTTTCATCGAAACGGCCGATCGATAGCCACGATAATTCGGTGGGCCACCGCGTTGTGTTCGTCCTACTTTTTGCACCAAGCACTGCCATATAAGTACCCACTGCCCGCCGGCGCGTATTACTTTATGTATTACACGACACGATAATCCGCGCCACACAGTGCCGTCTTCCGATATGTCGTTCGCCGTAGACTGCCTGAATTTCGCGCTCCTCTTCGTCTGCACGCGCGTGTTCCATCTCGCACTCGGTATCAGCGCACAGTATTATAAGGTACACCCAGACTCAGTAATCCTTAGATTATTACATAGCCGCAGGGATGCTCAAAGATTGTGTATTTTATGAAGAATTTAAGATAATTTTTACAAATCAAAGATAATTTTTACAAATATATAGGATAGAGATAATGCATAATAATTTACAACTATTGTTAAGATTTAAATTATTCTTTCGTGTGTGTTATAACAGGCCCAACTGGACGCGCATTTGAAGCTTCACGGAGAAAAGTGGGCGAGCGAGGATGTGCGAAAGTGCAAATTATGCAACAAACAATTCGTGCAGCCCGCGCTCTACCGGATGCACATTCGCGAGCATTACAGGGTAAATTAAAAAAAAAACTTACCAAGCATCACACGTTTCGAAGAGCGGATCGATAACGCTGGCAATGCTTCATTAGTTTATTTTTTTTTTTATTTACTTTATATATTTTCTTCTATTTTCCACAAAACTGCAACTAGCTTCTCTCTTCGTTTCATCCTTTTTTTTTCTCGCGAGCACTTTTACGCTTCTAGTAAACAGATCGTACCCGCGGGAGTCTTATCGCGTTTATTTCTCTACAGTTACAGACGAAGATAGTAAAGCAGACTAAGAGGGGAACGAAGCATAAAACAATGTACAAATGCACCATATGCTTGAAGACTTTCCAAAAACCGAGCCAACTGATGCGACACATCAGAGTGCATACGGGAGAAAAGCCTTTTAAGGTAAACGCTTTCTGGAAGGAATTTGTCGATGATGATACTTCGAACGGATAGTTTCAAACGTGCGCTTTTCTTTGTTGCAGTGCACCGTCTGCAACCGGGCGTTCACGCAAAAGAGTTCGCTGCAAATCCACGCATGGCAACACAAGGGCATTCGGCCGCACACCTGCAGCCTCTGTAACGCCAAGTTCAGTCAGAAAGGTTTGAGGAATTTATAATTAATTTTTATAATTAATATATATTAAATGACTTTGAATTATTATATTTTAAATTATTATTATTATTAAATTTATATATTACTTATATTTATATATTAAATGACTCTGAATTATTATAATTTAAATTATTAAAAAGTATTAGTTAAGCTTAGAGAAGCGCGAATATATTAATCTTTGCATTCATTTTTCCCAAAGCCTTCTAGAAGAAAAATTTCATTCTGTATTTTTGTATAATTATTTTTTCACGAGAAATTCTTTATTTTTCGGTCCTATCATTAGTTCAGAAAACATCTGTATAATTTGCCAAGAATTTTTAAGTCGAGTTGCGAGTTTCACTGTTTGACTTTTTTTAGGAAACCTAAAGGCGCATATACTCAGAGTGCACAATGCACCAGAAGGCGAACCCACGTACGCGTGTTCATATTGTTCTTGCATCTTTAAGAAGCTAGGCAGTCTAAATGGACACATAAAGCGAATGCACTCTGTTTCCTCGGAGGTAAGTAACGATACTCATTTGTTATGGAAAAACGATTCGGATTTGTTACAAACGTAAAAATCGTTTACTCGTTAGGAATCTGCCGCCAAATCCTTGGAAGCTAATTCTAGTATCTCGTCGGAAGCTGAGATGCGTGCGACCGTCGACAGCGTTATATCGCAACTGGCATCTTTGGAGTCCGCTGTGAATAATACTGTAAATTCCACAAAAACTACGACCTTAAGCGCGGAGCAGAATGATATCTTGCAGCAGGCATTAAAAAACAGCGGTTTGCCGAACAAAAACGAAGTTACTTCGAAAGGTAATTGTCTAACAATAATATTAAATATTCATCATTTATTAGTTAATAAATATTACATCTGTTCAGCGTTCAGTTAATTAAAATCAATTCTTAAATTTATTAAATCTATTAAATTCTTCTATTAAATTATTTTTATATCTAAGTCATTGTTTCTTGATAATTTTAACGATACGACATCTGCAAATGTAATTTTTTTTGTAAGTATTATCGCTTTGCATGATATAATGAATATCTAATATTTGCTCGCAGAAACCATAGAACCGAAGAAGACGGATTCGCCAACGTCGTATGTCACGCTATTGGACAGAACCGCTGGTGGTACTTCGAGGTAATATTTTTCATTCTGAGCGGGAAACGTAAAAATAAATAAATGGGAACGTAAAGTAGTAACGAAAAATAGAACAATTTAAAAATATGTAAAAATATGTGTGACTATCAATCAATATAAACGAAATTTTATATGGTTTGCATAATAAGCAATTATTTACGTTCACAGGAAGTATCTCACTATAAAACAACGCTGCGTAGGAAACGTACGGTGGTATGCATGCTCGTTTTGCCCGAAAGAATTCAAAAAGCCGTCTGATTTGATACGTCATTTGCGCGTACATACCCAAGAGAAACCCTTCAAGGTAATTCAAATTTTATTTTGTTCGAAAATAGTAGGTCACGATGTGTCATACTAAGTTCACTCTGCATTTTTCAGTGTATGTATTGCGTGCGTTCTTTCGCGCTAAAATCGACAATGATAGCGCATGAGCGGACTCATACCGGAGTGAAGAAATACGCCTGCGATTCCTGCGACAAAACCTTTGCGTGCCACAGCAGTCTTACCGCTCATACGAGGCAAGTTTTAATATATTCTTTTATGTCATTTAATTCATCGTTTAATTTATATTTTGTGCATATTTTAGCCTTACTTTATTTCTTTTATGAATATTTGCATATTTTTACCTCTAAGTTGTTCTCAGTTCTGTATCTCTAAACGTTTATTTTAAACTTTGTATGTTCTAAACTTTTGATCCTTTATTATTTATTATTTTGATTAATTATTTGATTTATTTTGATTATTGCCCTTTCGAGTTTTTTTTTGTACAAGGCATAACAAGACGGTATCTAAATGTTCGTTAATAGAAACTTATTCCTCATTTCAGATTACACACAAAACCGCACAAGTGCAACATATGCGACAAGTCATTTAGTGCGAGCACCATCCTGAAAAATCATATGAAGAGCCACACCCGGGAGAAGCCCAAGATATCGCCCGAGGCGGAGAGCCTGGTGCCGCAGGTGGTGCTGCAAGAGCCGCTCGTCATCAGCGACGCCGGTAATAAAATCAGCGTGGCGCAGGTGCAGTCGAAGCAGAAACAATTGTACGAGAGCGTCGGCGTGGCCAGGCCGCACAAGTGTTGGGTCTGTCACGCGGCGTTCCGGAAAATCAGCCACTTGAAGCAACATTATCGTAGGCACACGGGCGAGCGTCCTTACAAGTGCTCCAAGTGCGACAGGTTCGAGATTTGACATCTGATATCTCTGTAAATCTTAGTATTAAATTGATTCAGATTTTAAAGACAGATTAAAAAGTCTCTTCAGCAGAAGAACCATATAGGGAACAAAAATGAGAATAGATCTTTTGAACAATATAAGAATAACAATACCAGATCAAATTAAACGAACGAAAATTAGAGCACAAATTAAAATAATATTTATAAGAATTAATTACATTAATCTTAGAGATCTTGATAAAACAAAATCTTATGATCTGGTTTGTTATTTTTATTGCTTGCAAAAATACGAGCTGTCCCATTTATTATTTTGAACAATCTATAAATTATAATTAGCTATTTAACTTCGCAACTATTCAACCTTTGATGTACTTTGCATTACGTCTCAATTAGAAAGCTTACGTTTCTCAATTTTCAGGAGATTTACATCGAACAGTGTCCTGAAATCCCATCTGCACACGCACGACGACGCGAGACCGTACAGTTGTTCGGTATGCGACACGAAATTCTCCACGCAGAGCAGCATGAAGAGGCACTTGGTCACGCATAGCAATAAAAGGCCGTACATGTGTCCGTACTGCCACAAGACGTTTAAGACGTACGTCAATTGCCGAAAGCACATGAAAAGACACAAGCACGAGCTGGCGCAGCGGGTTGGTATATTTAAACGTAAAAGCTGTTGTGAAAGTATTAAAAGGTACTAAAATCTCTCTCGTACGCGCAGCAATTGGATGAACAAAAGACGCAAGTGCAGAAGGATCAACAGCCCTTGAGCGAGAATAAAGAAGCTACCTCGACGTTACCGGAGAGCATCGCTCTCGCCGAAGATATGGAGGTGTCGTTCCAACCGCAAATGGCGCCGGATTTCACGCAGGCTTTCTCCGACCAGTTTCAAAATATCAGTGCGGAAAAAGAAAAGTCCTTTTTACTGCCGGACAACGCAACGTCGATAGTGAATCGTATGTGTTCTCCAAAAATTATATGCAAAATTTGACTAGAAATTAAGATCAATGAAGCATGTAGAATCGACGAGAGTTAAAGCTGGATCTTATATATATTTATATATTCATGATGATGATTTCAGAAAATTTATCTGTCGACGCAACTAACTTAGGAACGTCGCAAACTCTACACGCCGATGAAACCGGTACTATCACGCTACCTCATTACTCAGGAGATCAAACTCTCACGCCGGTAAGTAATCTTTAATATTCATAAGAGGTGCATAAACGCGTTGTAAAACGAAGAGAGACGAGTGAGACGTTTGGAAAATCTTGCAGGAAAGCATACGAGAGATCGAGGAGACTCTGAATCAGCAGCTGTTTAACATCGGCATGAATCTCGGGCTGGGAGCGAACGGTCTGCCGAGGCAGATGGACGAGGCGAACGCGAGTTCTCTCGACACATCCAGGGAACAACCGATGCTCAATATTATATATGAGCATAACAAGACTCTGGACTCGTCAGGCAATACCATATTCATGTCTCAATTCGATTCATTCGATATGAATCAAATTACGTTACAGGTAAATGCATTTTCTATGCAAAAGCGTGTATTTTTTAAATAAAAATTATTAACATTTTATAAGCATGAAATGATTAACCTTTTAACGGCGGGAGTGGTCGATATATCGACCTCCTAGGGGACACATAATTTTTGATGTTTTTTTCAGGGAAAATTTTATGCGTTGAATATGGAAAAAATAGTGTAAAAATTCCTGGAAGCATCCTTGACCTTGAAAATCGCTATTTCTTTTATTTAAAAGAAAAATTTAACCTTGAAATGGCGATTTTCAAGGTCAAGGATGCCACCAGGATTTTTTTCACTATTTTTTCCGTATTCAGCGCATCAAATTACGTAGGAAAATACTCTCAAACCTTCGCGCTAAATTTTTACATTGGATTTTATCTTTGCGGGCGGGGTTGGTCGATATTTCGACCAGCAGTCAGGTGGGGGACTCAATATAAGAAATTCATTGAATTTATTTATAAATTTCACGTCTAATAAGAAGTCGATTTTAACTCATATTTCCCCGCCCTTAAAAGGTTAATTTATTAATAATTTTTAATTAATTTTAATTAATCATTTTTAAATTAATTAATTTTCCAGGCGGATAACGATATAGACATCGGTTTAAATCCGAGCAACTCCACGAGTATATCCAGTATCTTGCCCAGATCCGTGGGAAGCAACCAGCAAGATGAGCAACGAGCTGCTCCAGCAACCACCGCCAGCAATATAGACGCTTCTCAGATCACGAGAAACACTCATCTGGTGGTGATAAGTCCTAAGGAGAATTGTTCGGAATTGGTGAAGCTCTCGCAGGTATGTCCGCCGAAGTACTCGAAAGTCATCGCGAAGGCGGATACCACAAACGGATCGGAGATGCAAGGCGTGAATGAACATGAGAAGACACCGCAGAAAAGTAACGCTGCGTCGTACGAAAACGAAAGAAATCCCTTGTTCATGTGAGTTATTTTAATTTACGTACGTGAAATCGTTTTACTGTCGAATACAGATGAAAGATACGCGATGCTTGCAGGAAGAACTTTCAAAGTGCAATGCAGCCGGAGACGCTTGTTTCTTCTGGCGTGACGGACGACCCGGCCGAAATATCGGAGTGTAGCACTCTGCTGCAGTGCCACATGTGCGGCGATCAAGGTTTCACGACAGAGAGATTGAAGGTATGACGTACGCATAAACATTTCCTAGATATCTGTACATTGCAACGTAAAGCTGCTTTCTAAATCACGCAGTGAAATAAATACAATTTTCACAGGAACATCTGAAGTCCCATCGCGGTGCCAAAGAGTACGAGTGCTCGGAGTGTTCCCAGCGATTCTGCACGAACGGCGGTCTCAGCAGGCACATGAAGATGCACACGAACAAGCAGTAAGCTCTTGAATTGATTGACCGAGCAACGAGAGACTTGTCTCTCGAATACGTTAACAATAGAAAAATTTATGAATTTTTTTCCTTACTTTTTCGCACAGGCGATGGAAATGCACGACCTGCCAGAAGATACTGGGCAGCAAACTGCAATTGAAGCATCACAACAAAATGCACACCGAGGCTTGGAATGTTTCGTCCATGGAGCCGGACAGCTCCCAGAAGGATCTCATCTCCTCCGGTCTACCGACGATAACGACGCTGAACGTCCGAGTAGATCCGAACTCGTCAGTTTCCGAGAAGGTTTTGATGGCCACGGTCGCCGAGAAGAGCATAGACTGCGCTGACGTAAGTACATGCAAATATTGGCACTATTTCGCTAAGTCTCGCATTGGGCCAAGTGGTTCATCGTTGTAATATAATTTAATTATTTATTTACACAAAGATATTAATTCAATATTTACATTTAAATTTTCCTCTAAATTAATTTAATTTAAATCCTATCAACCCCTAACTTTATCCCCCCTCCCCCTTTTAATTTTAATAATCTTACTAATTTCTCCTCTTATCATTTATTATTATTTAAGATTTTATGTTAATAAAAACTTTAAATCTTCAAAGATTAATGTATGTTGTTTAGGAGAATGTGAAGAAAGAGCCAAGGGAATACACTAATAAATGTAAGTACTGTCCGAAAACGTTCCGTAAACCAAGCGACCTCATCAGGCACATTCGCACGCACACGGGCGAACGACCGTACAAGTGCGAGCACTGCAGCAAGAGCTTCGCGGTCAAGTGCACTTTGGACTCGCATATGAAGGTCCACACGGGCAAGAAGACGTTCTGCTGCCACGTCTGCAGCAGCATGTTCGCTACGAAGGGCAGTTTAAAGGTCCACATGCGATTGCATACGGGTGAGAGTCATTCCTTGAATTATTTTATGTGTCATTGATTTTTATGTTTTTTTTATTTCCAGCGAAAATAATTGTAATTAAATATAAGAATCTTGCTATTTAAATATTTCAATTTTTTAAACATTGAAGAATGTAAAACGTGAGAATTTTATCTGGAAGAAAAGTGATATGGCAACCACACGTCTTAAAATCTTCCAGGCTCGAAACCGTTCAAGTGTCCCGTGTGCGATCTCCGATTCCGCACGTCGGGTCACAAGAAGGTACACATGCTGAAGCACGCGAGGGAGCACAAGGGCGGCGCGAAGCGCAAGCCGAAGCACTCGAAGATCGCCGCGGTGGCGGAAGCGGCGGCCAGCCTCGAGAAGATCGTTTCTCTGGATAATATGTCGATGACCACGACGACGACGGCGACCGCTGCCGTGATCAACGACGAAGCCGCGCCATCGCAGCCTCTGGATTATCCCGCGTTGGAGCAGACGGTGAATCTCGATACCGCGGTGCACCTGCCGAATCAAATCGCGTTCAACCACGCCGACGCGACGTCGACGATTCTCAACAACAATTCCATCCTGTCCGTGAACGAGAACAACGAGCTGGTGGCGAATCTGCAGTTCTTGCTGGCGAACGGCCTCGTCACCATTCAAACGGACGACACTCTGCTGACGCCGCAGCCGGCGGCGAACGACGCCGCCGGAGTGCCGACCAACGTGATCGAGTTGGTCAATCCGGATCCCTTCCAGGAGGCCTGCAACCTGGGTAACGCCAGTCACGTGGTGATAACCAGCCAGGTGCCGACGGAGACGACGACCGCGGAGACGAGCAGCGCGACGGTCATTCAGATGAACGACTGCATGCCTCCTGTGTCCATGATACAGATGCAGACTCCGAGTACAAACGGCGCCGGTGTGTCCGAAGCGAGAACCAGCGATCAAATGACGATGACGACGACGACGACAGCGGTGGCGAGGGCCGCGGCGCAGCCCTCCAAGAAGGAGTGCGACGTGTGCGGCAAAACGTTCATGAAACCGTACCAGCTGGAGCGGCACAGGCGCATTCACACGGGCGAGCGGCCGTACAAGTGCGAGCAGTGCGGCAAGTCGTTCGCGCAGAGGTTCACGCTGCATCTGCACCAGAAGCACCACACCGGCGACCGGCCGTACGCCTGCCCGCATTGCAAGCACATGTTCACGCAGAAGTGCAATCTGCAGACGCATCTCAGACGCGTCCACCAGCTGGTCATGCTCGACGTCAAGAAGCTGAAGAGCGGCCAGCAGATGCTGGGGGCGCTTCTGCAGGACAATCAGGACGGCGACACCAAGCTGCTGAACCTGGACGACATACTGGTGGTAGATTTTCTCAAGTGAATGTCCTCCAGGGGGGAAAAAAAAGTCCCTCCGAGAAGAGATCGACCCTGTGATCCGCGAGCAAATCGCTTTGTAGGTGTGTAACATAATATGTACTAATTAAAAATGTGCCGCAAATGTGTTTATCGATAATTAAAAGACTGCGCTTTCAAGTGGCCGAAACAGATGTGGAAAGAAGGATTTCTAACGTTTAAGCAAATGATTAAAGCTGTGATGTATGTTTTGCGTATATCGTTGACGATGTAACAATATGTTTTGCTCGAGACATTTATTTAATACCGTTCTAGCTGACTATTCAGTTCATTATTGTTGCATTTTTTTTTTATCGCCGATACACACATCCGTAAAATTGCATGAAGATTTTATTTTTAGCATCGACACACAACCGACATTAATTTTTATTTTACCTTCTTTCATTTAAAATAAAAACGCACTGTTACACACACACACACACACACACGCACACACGCACTGTTTAACTTAATATAGATAAGTATACAAAACTTCACGATGCAGAGCAACAATTGGAACAACAACAAAAATAAGGGGAGCTCAGTGCTGGAAGTCGCAATCGATCTCGAGAGCGGGACACCCGTCGGGATGGTTCTTGTGAAACCAGCAAGGTTTCACCTTCCTCAAAGGTGTACCAGCGTTCCTCCTCCTCTTCCTCTTCCTGTCGACGGTGCCGGGTATCCTGAATTGCACTTTTCCCTGAGCGACGCAGAAGATATGGCTGTGATTCTTCAGTAGGGTCTGCAGCCCGCCGCACTCGTTTCGCAGCTGCTGCAGCGTCCCGGGCGCGATCAGCTTCGCCACGTCGCCGATGCCGATCTGTCCGCCGGCGTTCCACGTTTCACCGGGTCTCCGCTCCAACGGTATTCTGCGACCGGCGCGGAGGAGATGCGCCACGACCACGTTGACTATCTCGAGGATCAGCTGTTTGTCCAACTGCGTGCAGTTCCGCGCCCGTTCCGTCGAGTCCCTCGGTTTGAAGCTCGCGGACCACGGGTCGCCGTTCTCCGCCGCCCCGCTCTTCGCACCCTCCACCTGGGACCTCGCGTTTATGATCCTCTGGATATCGGCGTCCAGCGCCGCGGCGTTCTCCCTCGCGTAAGTCCGCTTCCAGCCGACGAAACAGGTCCGCTTGGTCGACGGGATTCGCAGTCTGTCCGCTAACGTGAGGAAGCCGCAGCCCTCGCACACGCTCCTAACGTACGCCATGTACTCCGAGTACTGGCTCTCGGCGGCGTTGCGCCGCCGGTACTTGCTGCCGTCGAATTCGTAGGCGCAGCACGGCAGCAGGAAGAACCGGCACTCGTAGGAGCTGCGCGCGGCGATCACGGGAATCCACGGGGTCAGCTCGTCCGAGTGATTCCCTATGATCCAGTCCACGTCGGGGAAGAGTGTGTCCGAGGATGGAACGATTGTGCCGACCTGCAAATACATGTGATTCTATCGAAATAAATTGAAGTTATATTTTAAAATAAATATTAAATTATAAACGAATTGTAAATGAAAATGTTATAGCATCGTTAAATGTTGTGTCAGTTTATAAATTTGTTGATTGTCAATTTCTAATATTGAACGATAAAAAGATTATCCACAAAATTATAATAAATTGTTAACGAAGGAGCAACACGGACTTTGATCATGGACTGACGTGATATCCGAATTGAATTTATTCAAGTAAGTACAGTAGATTGTGGCGAATTCTTCACGCACCTGTAAACGAGTGCTCTCCGGAAACAGGTCCCAGATCTTCCGCTTGCGCAAATCGATTCCCGTCCCCCTGTGGCCCTCGCTAGACAGGATGTAGACGAGAAGGCCGTTTCCGCAGCCGAGATCGACGAACGACTGCAGCTCCCGCGTCCCCCTTTCCAGCCTCTCCTTCTCCCAGAGCAGTAGCAAGTAAGTCGCGATCGCGACGTCCTCGTAGACGAACTTCGCCGGGTCCGTGTTCTCCGGCCAGGCGTTCACCATTCCCGTGCCGTACTTCTCCTTCAGCCGATTGTACAGCAGGGTGTACTTCTCGACGGGGACGAGACCGAGGGAGCGGATCCTCGGACCGTCGCCGTCGTCCTCGCTGCCCATCCATCGCGTCAGCCGCGGAAAGAGCTTGGACTTGAGCCAGTCGCGGCTCCGGTCCTGATTCTCGTCGTCCGACCTGCGTACCTCTATGCACGTGGACACGCGCTCGCGATGCCGTATCCTGTAGGCCGTGCACGGGCCCAGGGACTGCTTCCCCGGGACGATCGGTTTGTGGAGGCTGGTAACGCCGACCGAGCCTTTGTCGATGAACACGAGCTCCAGCGTGGGCGAGAATATCTGCGTGTTGCGAGGCAGCAGCTTCCTCACGCGCAGACAAGCCTCGCCGTCCGCCGCCGCCGCCTCGATCGGATCTGCACGTCGAGCTGACCGGCAGTACTCCGCGATACCCAAGACGTCTAATAAATATTTCATATCTCCCGAGGACGAGTCGCATTCCAGATCACCAGGCTGGATCCGCAGCTGCCCGACGCGTTCGAGGATATCCGGAACGTCGCGGCTGACGACTTCGGCCGTCAGCAGCTCTCGGGACGCCAGGATGCGACGGTTGACGACGTGAGGGTTCCTCAGCCAGATCCCGATGGCCTTCCAGAACTGTGAGTCACTGCTGTCGGTGTTCCCACTGACAACCTCCTCGAAATTCATCCTTTTCTATCTACGATATACTAATCTGGCCACGCGTGCTTCACGTAGGTTAAAATACGACTTGTGTGTCAATATTTATCATTTGGACGTTGGAGTACTGCCCGGCTGATTGTACTGCGGAGTGTAAAGAACAGGGCACGGATTACATGACTGATTCGATCGAAAAATTTGATACATCAAGTCGACGGGGCGAGGAATACCTTTTGTATCACCCACTTGGCGTCCAGCAGCGCCCGCTCCATGATCTGCTGCACGCGTTCCTCGTCGGACTCCGAGACGTGCTGCCTGAAGCTCTGGGAACAACGAGTAGGTCACGGATAACAAAGGCTTATCTGATTGATTTGTCGCAACGAGAGAGATGCTTTTCTCGCGAAAGTTATAACCGCTACGAGAGATTCAGTAGTTCAATATTTCCAGCTCTCTCTCTGATTACAACGTTGAGCAGGTTATCCTTATCGGAAAGTCATTTTGTACCTACTTGCTTGATCGAGTGCTTGTAAAATTGCTGCGTGTGCTTCGGCAGTTTTTCGCATTCGCGCAACAGATATTTGTACAGCTGTTTAGGCTTGTTCACCGTCGCGCTGCCGAACATTCGGCTCGCCATCGTTTTGCGGGAGATCACGTCACGAAGCGCACGTGGAGCCGCGCGAGTTCCTTTCCCTCCCTTATTGCTATTTTCTATGTATGTACGTATGTACATACGTACATACATAGTATAGTACTGTGTATTGATAGCAATTCTCGTAGAATATACCCGCTATTGATAAAATAGAAAGCACAGATCACATCTCGTTAGGCTGTTCAAAAGCAGATTTGACAATACTTATATGACAAATTATGATTTTGTGCTGTCAACTACAAGATTGCGGTATTAATTTAAAAAAAACTAATCGGTGAAGATATTAGTCACACAAAAATGAAAATTTTTTAGTTAGACAAATTATGATTTTGTGCTGTCAACTACAAGATTGCGGTATTAATTTAAAAAAAAAACTAATCGGTGAAGATATTAAAGTCACACAAAAATAAAAATTTTTTAGTTAGACAAATTATGATTTTGTACTGTCTTTTGTCAACCACAAGATTGCGGTATTAATTAAAAAAAAACAACTAATCGGTGAAGATACTAAAATCACACAAAAATTGAAAATTTTCAAGATACAGAAAAATTAAAG
Source organism: Wasmannia auropunctata (assembly GCF_000956235.1). Taxonomy (NCBI): domain Eukaryota; kingdom Metazoa; phylum Arthropoda; class Insecta; order Hymenoptera; family Formicidae; genus Wasmannia; species Wasmannia auropunctata. The sequence goes on from NW_012026802.1 coordinate 3,411,983, forward strand.
AGGCGATTAAGCTTAGAGAAATGTTATCTCTAATCTTTCGCATGACACACATTCCGCGAAGAAGAATGATTGGCATAATTTTTTTCAACGTCTTATCTTATAACAGCGACGCAATTACTTAGCAGTTCCTGCCTTTCCTCTGTGACGGTTCAACGATATTACACTTAATTGGGCCAATCACGATCTTCCCCGACAGACTGCGATCATAAAAGCACGACAAAAGAAAAAAAAAACACAAAAGCCACACTCGTCGTTCGATGAATAAATACTTATATACAATTTATTTTTGATGATGTCATGTGATGATGGAGATGAAGTGTTACAGCAGATTACAAGTCTACGACTACTGCGCAGAGTCTGCGAAATCCTTTTCTGCAGTCTTAAATTCATATGCAATTCCGTAATGCAATAACACACAGTAGAGAATTACCGGTAGAAAGTTTCAAGTAAGATCACAGCAAATCTTGATCCTAGCGATCCCGAGTACGTACGTCCGTCATGCTCGCCGAATATACCTCGCGCGTCGTGCTCGCTAATTTACCTCCTCGCTAATTTATCGTATTTGATATTCCTCATATATCGGTTGATATCGCTCGTATAAACGCTACTACATCACATACGCTTATATAATTATATATATATATATAAAAAGAAAAACGTATTTTACGAAATATCATTGTTCCGTCACTAGAAACGGGGGTTCGCTTATACGCTATATAAATTCTATGTGTGTGATGTCACGATCATATCGTCGATCTGCAAAAAGTGTTCGATTAAAGCTACCGTTACTCTACCTAAAATACCGATATATCAAAGATGTTAAAAAATAAATATATATATTTGTATATATACGAGAGGTCGCAACGAGTAAAAAATATACAATTGTTATACGCTATGGTGGTCGCGTAAAAAAAGGGGCCACCTAATATCCTTGACGGTGGGATAGGAGGAGGAAGAGGAGGAGGGCTGGGGGAGGAGGGAGGAAAGAGAGAGAGAGAGAATGGGCAAGAATTTTCTATCGCGACGATTGAAGCAAGGATATTACGTACACGAAAAATCACAACCAGCGAGTAGCCAATTATGCCTAGTAACAAAAATAATGATTAATACGATTAATATTACAATAAATTATGCCGTGCGCGGCTTTCAGGAATTTTACGAGGGCGGCACTCGCCCGCTTCCGTCTGTCAGAAATCGTTAATTCGACTAATGTTTTGCTCCCGACGAAGTCACTCGTGTCGTTCGTAAACTGTACCGCAATACTGTGTATCGTCGAGCAACCCTTAAATCGCGGATCGTTCATTTGCGCGAGTCGTTAGGCGTCGTTGCTTCCACTGGCACGGTACGACTTCACTAAGCTAATATCGTATATTGGCATTTTGTTCTGGCAGTTTGTTAGTTTTGGTGAGAACGCGTGAAAAACGTACGTGTAAAAATTTTTAAGTGCATACAAAAATTTGTCGTGTTAGACGAATGATGCAAATGGAAATGAATGAAACGCATTGAAGCGTCGGCGTGTAACAGGGTTGCTCTCGACTCTCGCTCGCGCGAGTATCTATTAATAGTCGCGTCCTGTCTAAAATCTAAATAACAAAGTACGAGCTGCTCTATTTTTACGACGAGATAATCCACGATCAACGCTAGCTAACCGCGTATGGTATGCCATACTTGGGAGAGGGGGGGGGGACGACATGATGATGCTCTGACAGGAAAGGAGGGCGACCGCCCATGATCACAGAGGGATTTCTAAAGAAGTATAGAACCTATCACTTAAAAGTAAAATTGTTTAGGTCTCGCTCGGAGTCGGCCGTTCCCAGCAGCACAACCATCTACGCCACAACGGGGGCGGCTTCCTACGCCGGTACAGCAAATTGGCGCCTCCGCGCCGGGTATTGAGGGCACTGACTATCGCCTGATCGAAGGCCTCCTTGAGGTCGTGTTGCGTCAACGCAGACGTCTCCACATAATTGACGGCGCCTAGCCTGTGCGCCAATTGATGGCCCTGAATAGTGGTGATCGCCGACTGACCGTATCTCGCCAGTTGCAGCATCAAACATACGTCCGATCTTAAGTCACTTTTCGTCCCCACCTAGAAAATTGTAAACATAACTGAATATAACGTGACATATTTATACACATCGAGCGCGAGCGTGGCGTAACGGACGGCGCACTGGTCTGTTGTGCCAAAGGTCTCGGGGTTCGATTCCCCGCGGTAGAAACAACAAATTTTTCATACACAGCTCGCGTCTCTTCTCCGGAGGTCTGACAAACCACGAGAGAAAATATCCTTTACCGCTCTCAAAAAAACTGATTTTCGGAATTGGTTTTAAACTGTAGGTCCCATATGCCTGTGTATACGTGCGCACCACATATGGGACCTACAATTTAAAATCAATTTTTTTAAAGCAGTTTTTTTGAGATGTACGCATATGAGGCATATGAAGAGAGTGATAGGCCAAAGCTCAACTTGGGAGCTGCAGCGTCATTGATAATAATAATTATACATATTATTAATACCTATAATTAAAATATGTGAATATAAATAATATATACTATATTTCTTTATGGTACATATTATATTATAATACCACAATTAATATACCATAATTGTATTATTATTATTATAAACTGTAGCTGATCGTTACAGTTTATGATGATAATAATACAATTATGGTATTATATTGATTGTGATATTATAAGATATACCATAATTGGAATCTTATTGTGATGTCGATAATTATATTATAATAAATTATATAGAAATATATTTTATTAAAAAATTAGAACTGGACAAAGATCGTACCAAAATGATTGGAGCGTTGGGACAGTATTTCCGCACTTCATTGATCCATCTGGAAGCCACGCTGTGATAAGACGAGGGGCATACGACGCTGAAGCAAACTAGGAACACATCTGTCTCAGGGTAGCACAACGATCTCAGAGGGTCAAAGTCGTCCTGGCCTGCTGTATCACATAGCTGCACATTCAGCGGTTGTCCATCGACGTTTACGACCACTAGACAGATATTACAAAAATATTAGTATTGTTGGCTCGATCTAAAATTAATGCTTCCTTATCCACTTGCTTAGAATAAAATGTCAAGTGGTGTAAAATAACGAAACCACAATTAAAAGATCAATTAGGACGGGAAGCAAATATCTTTACTACGTGCATCACTCTTTCAAAATTATATTTTATACAATTGAAAGGTCAATTAGGGAAGCAAATATCTTGCAACGTTTACCATGTACATCACTCTTTCAAAATTATATTTTACACAAGATGCCTATGTTGCTTCGAGATATCTACAAAGTGCAATCACGAATCACAATCCTGAAGGCTGGCAGCTGCGTCATTAGCGGACACATGGGCAAAACTATACACACCGTTGTAATTGTCGAATGCGGTTGGCACGTATTCCCCGGGGAAGCCGTTGGTGGAGTACGAGACCACCAGGCTGGTCTTGCCGACCGCGCCGTCGCCCACCAGGACCACCTTGATCCGCTTGTCAAGCGGAGTCGCCGGATGCTCCGTCAAGTTTTGATTCTGCGCTCCGGCGCCGATAGCCAACGAGGACGTCGTCGTCGCCGCCGTCGCCATCGTCACCGTCGTCGGTGTCGGCTGCTGCTGCTGCTGCCTGGCAGCCTGCATCTGCATGGTCTGTCCGCCCTTGAGCAACGGCCTCGTCCAGTTGGTGTGCGAGGACGGCGGCATTGTCTCGCTCTTGATCTTACCGCAGCCCCGACCTTTCATGCGTCCGAATTCGAGAGCGCGCGCCGTCGACGCGGATATACGCGACGGGATACCTCGTCCTCGACGTAAAATACCTCCGTCTCCTCGCGGCACCTCGAGGACGTGGACGACGGTCTCCTCACCTCAGGGCGCCGCTCGGCCGCAACGTCGCGTCGTCGCGCACGTCATTCCTCCGCACGGGGGGATATACGCGGCGTTCGTCGGGCTGGCGAACGGGCTGCTGCTGATCCGAGGAGTCCGGGATCACCTGATGGTCGATCGGTCACCCTGGTGCGAATCTTCCGCGGGGCCGAGGCAGACGCGAGCGGGTGCGCGGGACCGAGATAAAGTGCGAAAACAATGGTAGGGACGATGGGAACGCGGAGCGAGCGAGCGAGCGAGCGGGGGAACCCGTGGTCGCGCGAGGCGCACAAAAAAAGCCAGTCCGAGCGAGCGCTGGTCCGACGATTCACCTGCCGCGATGCGGAGCCACCTGTTACCGCGCCCCCGCCTCCTGGTGTGCGCTCGCCGGTGTCGGCCGTCCGTCCCGTGTGCGGACGCACGCAGACACGCACGACCCGCCGCCCGCTGGACGCCGCGCGCGCGCACGCGGCGCAGGTGGAACGACGTAACGGCGCGCGTCGCGCCGCGCCGCGCCGCGTCCTTCAACTGCCGTGACTCCACTGACTGCCGTCAATCTCGACCCTTTTTTTATGTCTATTTCTATACCAATGTAGATTAATTTTAATCTTGGTTTAATTCACTGTTTATTTATTTCTAATTTTTAGAACTGGAAAAAGATATAAAATAAGTTAAACCGAGAATTAAAGTTAATCTATATTGGTAGAAATGAAGTAAATGGTAGAATTAGATATTTCTACCAACGTAGATTAACTTTAATCCAGGTTTAACTTACTTTGTATTTTTTTCTACTTTTAAGAATTAGAAAAAGATAAAAAGTAAGTAAAACCATGTATAAAGTTATAATCTACATTAATAGAAATGGACATTAGGAGTTTTAGGACACGCATGCGTCGTGTTCGTTATTTAACGCTATATACGCATATGTTAAGCGTGACAATTAATTAATCTGCTTGCGCGCAATCAAAAGAAATGTATGCGAAGCTGGTCGGAATTAGCGCGATCCGCGATGGCAATTAATATAATTTGAAGGTCGCATTATTTTATTGGTGCAGTTTTCGGCGAGGTTGCAAAATTTTCCGCGGCGATTTCTTCGTTCGAGATACCTGCAGGAGATATTTTTCCGGCTAAGCCGGCGCCACAAAATTCCAAAGATTCGATGTTATTCGTTATTATCAATTACATATCTGCCTATATTAGTTTTATTCAGTGAAATATTGTGAACTTTAAAGTTCAACCGCGGATCTGAAAGATCGTGCGGCATCACTTCAAAACTGCGCGCGCATTTATTTAAACTGGGGGAGCCGGCTTTACGGAGCCGGGCTGGCACCTTTGTGCCCGCCGCAGCGACGCTTGCATCATACGACTTATGGGTTAAATAGCGAGTCAACTGGGCCGCAGAGAGAAAGGATGATTAGGAATAGTGCGTCGAGACTGGCTCTCCTTGACAGGCACGTATCTCTAACGCACGATTGCGCGGGTCCGCGTCTCTAACCCGCGATCTTGCCTCCGAACATAACCTGTCAACCTTCTTCCAGAGGATGCCAATGTTGCTGCTCCACGCCGAGATGCCCGACGTGGCTGGCCAAGCGACCCGTCACGAGCGTCGCCGCGAGATTCGTCAAAAACACCGGCCGGAGATGGCGATTCATCGTCCCAACCGGGGTCGGCCTGTCGCTGCTCGCGGTGACGCAGTGGAACTACCTGCACGAGCACGGATACCGGATCGACGTCGACGACAGTCCGGAATTGCTGAACGACGTTGTGGTAATGGATATAGCCGTCCCCCCTCTCCCCCGTCGAATCGTCACGTCGTCCAGATGTGACAAAAGTTAACGAAATGTAAAGTCCTCTCGCCGTAGGCGACGTGCTACTGCTGCCTGCCGTTGAGGACGACCAGCAGAATATGGGGCTGGCTGACGAGCATCGACCTGCCGGTCGGCCTCAGACCGACGCTCTATGGATTTTACGCCAACATCTTTCACGCCAATCTGGACGAGGTGGAGCTGGATCTGTCCGCGTTTCCGAATCTGGTGGAGTTTTTTGTGAGGAAGCTCAAGCAGAATGCCAGACCGATTGCTCAGAATGCGATGGTAAGCATTTATCACAGGCGTTGATCGTAAAGCGACGTCAAAAATACAAAGATGTAAGAAAATTGACCAATTGTTAGTCGATTATTAAATTAATTAAATTTAATTTAAGCGGCTCATCTGCAATGAGACTTAAGATTTAATATTTAAGAAAATTGATCAATCACACAATCGGATTATTCATCTCACGTGAGAAGAATAATCGATTGTGTGATTGATTAATTTTCTTAAATCTTAAATCTCTAGTCTTATTGTAGAATTGATCAATCACAATTATTCTTCTCACATGAGATGAATAATCCGATTGTGTGATTGATCAATTTTCTTAAATATTAAATCTTAAGTCTCATTGTAGATGAGTCGCTTAAATTAAATTTAATTAATAAAAACTTAATAAAAAATTAATGCATCTGCAAATTCCTCCTCAGACCTCACCTGCGGACGGTAAGGTGCTTTATTTCGGACCGGTGACCTCCTGCCGCGTGGAGCAAGTGAAAGGAGCGACGTACGACCTCAGGCAGTTTCTGGGCGACCCGAACGGTTTTACGTTGAGTCAAATCGCGAAAGAGACAACGATGCAGAAGAACGATTACGTTGATTCACTCCTGAAGAATCCTGACGACAACAGATTGTACCAGCTGACCGTTTACTTGGCGCCTGGTGATTACCATCGGTTTCACAGTCCTGCCGATTGGAACATAAAGTTCCGACGGCACTTCCCAGGTGTGCCTCGCCTCTTTAAAGTCACAGCCCCGCATAGTGAAGTCTCTCTTTCAATTTTTCTAAGGCAACCCCCGTTTTTTCCTTTTCTCAGGAAAGCTACTCAGCGTGAATCCGAAGGTGCTCAAGTACATGCCCAACTTGTTCTCGCTGAACGAGCGCGTTGTGTACGTCGGCGAATGGACGGGCGGCTTCATGGCTTACGCGGCGGTCGGGGCGACGAACGTGGGCTCCATACGCGTCTACTGCGACAAGGGGTTGGCGACGAATACGCGCCACTGGCCGGCAACCGTGCACTGGCAGGAAGCTAACTTTGATTGCGCGCGTGTCGCCAAGGGCGAGCCGTTCGGCGAGTTCCGACTCGGGTCCACGATCGTGCTTCTGTTCGAGGCGCCGCGGGACTTCCGGTTCTGCCTGCAGATCGGCCAGGCCATTAAGGTCGGTCAGGCGCTGAGCGCGTTTTCCAGCGACGAGCGTGACAAGAAGCGGGACAACGAGCGACAGCACCGGATCGTGAACGTCGCGCAGGATTGGAGAGATATATGGCAGCCTAGAGTACGGAGCGAAACGAACGAGTAGAAGCTGATTCTAACCAAGGAGAATTGAAGAGACGTATCGGCATCTCGCGCGCTCGCGTCTCTTCGAAGTCGAATTGTAGGCGCGATAAAGTGAACACTAGAGTCACGAGGGCTCTAGAGACTCAGTTTTCTCGAGTGAGTATCGATCCTGTGATTATCTCTGTCTACTTGTACGTAGTCATGTTCGTGCGTGAGAAAATCATCTCTCACGCGGGCTATATGAAATTACATGTAAATAACATCTCCCGCTAATTACCCTCGTTTGTTACTTTAATTGCGTGAGTGCCAAGCATCACGTCGCAAGCATCATGATTTATAAGATAGATTTGACACAGTTGATTTATTGTTAGGACCGGATTATTATGTTGGAGTGTAGACATGTGCAGCACGTCTCTCCTGAAGCTTCACACGATCACAAGTGAGGCACCGAGACGCAAGAAAACACACTTTTCTTTCCTAGGTGCGTCACCACCGATAGAGGTCGGATCGTAAACTGTTTTAGTTGCATGCCAAATCGATCTTTGTTTGCAGTTGAGTCGGCCGGTCAAGGCCGGCTAGGTGAAACACTTTCCTCAATTAAGGCTCTAACTCCCCCCCTTTTTTTTTTAAACCAGAAAGCAACAGCCACGTGGTATATCTCAAGTCTCCGTGCGTACGAAGGAGTGTCGGGGTCTTGCTGACCCCGTTTATATTTTTATGGCAACAGTATTTTTACCGATCCTCTTTATCGTTAATATTAATGTCGCTTCTGGAAAACTCGTATTAAATCGGGAATATCTTTTGCCCCGGACCTGTCCAGCGCGTGCGAATATGACTTCGCACTTTAGAAGAATTAATTATAATGTGAATACTTGATCGCGCATTTTATGATATATCTATTTTATGATATGCAACTCGTAAAATAAAAGAGACCAATTATAAAAAGTAATCGTAATTTTTATAATATAATTACTTTATCCAGACGAATTTACTAACACAATTGCCGTTTATTTTGCGCATTTCATTATTTTTATTAAATAAATTTTTGATATTGAGACAACAATACTTTAATATATACTATCTTGTTTAATATATTCCGTTTAATAATTTTTTTTCTAGACTCTAGAAAGTCGTGAAAGCCTTTCCTTGTCCTGCCTAATTGTACCTACGCCACGTGAGCAGCGGCCATTAGAAGCACGACTTTGATGTACATTAGTTCCACACATAGTGCGCTCTCCAAAGTAAACATAAGCGATATAATCGATGACAAGCAGTTAACCGGAAAATCTGAAATGACGGGCATTAGGAGAGGCAAGTCGAACTGTTTGCTCACACATTTAAAGCTATCACTATCTTGAGATCTTGAAAGAAATCAATCACATCTTAATTCGTTCGCTTACGAATTTTAACACGCTAATTTAAATTCATCTCCATCGCAAATTTCCCTTCTATCTTAGATCTACCTTTGTAAATTTTGGAAAAGAGAGATAGTTTAAATTTATCTTCTCCCCGCTCACATGAATCGCCTAAACTTTAATACATCATCCCGCGCATAGAACATATCCGTGTCCTCTCGAACAAAGCTCCGTGCATGCGTCGTTTATCATTGCCAGGAGCTTAACGTCGGGCTCCCGAGGATCTCCCGAGGAAGATACGCGCCGGTGACGGGAAAAAGGAGGAAAGTCGCCGCCGAGCTGGTCGGCGGTCGCAAACGTCAAAGCGTCGTTCGGCGGATCAGTGAGCGTCGCGACGCCCGCGGCGCAGGTTGCACCGCCTCCTCTTCTTGCGGCCCGCCGCAATAGTACGTACCGGTGCGTCGGGCAGGACACCGTGTCGCGCGGCACCGCCGCGGTGACACCGCGTGGCTGGGGTGCATATCGTGGCGACCACGCGATATTTTTCTTTGTCCTTCTCTTTACGAACCGCCAAGGCTCGACGGGCAACTGCGGGCGATTATTATGGGGCATTTGAGCGGCGGCTAAATGGGGGCCGATGGACATTTTCGCGTGACCTTGTCCCTCAGGAGGGAACCGGGCGCCGGTCCGGTTTTCTGCAAGATGGAAACGTCCGCCAGGTTCCGGCAGCTGAAGACGGTGAAGCTGAGCTGCGAGACGACCTACCGGCTCGACATCAGCTTTAAGCCGCCGCAACTGCTGCAGTGGGTACAGTGAATGTGCAAATTATATACATATATGTACGTCGGGTGCCCTCATCTTTCCACCCGTACTTCCCCGCTTGAATCAAATGTCAAGTGTTTTTTTTTTTCTTTGTAAGGAGAACTGTCGTCCCGCATCGCGTGATTTCGATGATCGCTGGTTCAGCCGACGCGAGTCGTATATATTATTAGTTTCGCCGCAGAAAAGTAAATGTGTCAAACCAAATATAACGTGTCGTTTCTGTTATAATTTGATAGATCGGTTGTCTTCGTTACACAATGAAAATTTAACTATTGACCAAACTTTAATATATTTAGTAACCAGTTCACGTACTATCCTTGCTCGATCCCGAATATACTCGCAGTCCGTGCTCGCGTTATAATGAATTATTTGATCTTATTCGGAGTTATTACTTATCAAATAAGTAATAACTAAGTAACTACTAAGTAATAACTTAAATAAGTAGCGAGCGTTACTTCCCCCCCCCCTTTTTTTTAAGGGGACCTATAAACCACCGCGAAAAAGTCCCACTCGACTAATAGCAGTTTATCAGAAATTTATACGATCATTTTCAGCGCGAAGATGGGGAGCGCGGTAGGAGCCGGTGATAAATTTCAACGTCGGGGGCTCCTATGCTCCAGGGACGAGGATTACGACTTCTCGCTATATGTTCAGATATAGAATCTCTAATAATGCCAACTTAACCGTAATACTAAAAATAAACTCGACTGTCGAATACACAAACTGAGTTTACTCTCCTGAGTACTTAACGAAGAGAAAAATCGCTAATCCACATCAAATACTTCGTCCTGTACGGATCGTATGTAAAGTGTGTCAACGCTCGCCGTATTAATTCGCAGAAATTTTCTTCAATGTGCCGAAATAGAGTATACCTCTAGACACTTTCATTAATCTAATTAATTAAATTAATTTATTAATTCTAGAGGTAATTATGTAGCTTGATTCTAGCATTAGATTTTTCGGTACTCACTTATTCTAAATATAAAGCCGATTAATGTTAAAGCTAATAAGTATCTAATTAGTAAGTTAATTTGTGACATTTACTTAGGCGGTAGTAAATTCAAATTAATGTTTATTATTTTTAAAAATTTTGTTTTAATTTAATTTAAATATGTAAGGGTACACTTTTACATTTGAATGAAAAGCACGAAGAAATTTTTTCAGCTGATAAATTAATCGGATTCGATAAGATTTATGTCAAGATTCCGTATATGTCGTTCCGATAGATTCGCGGCTTTAATATTGCGCAAAAAATCTTACCTATTATTTAATTTTATTTATATCGCATTGCATCGTGAAAATTTTCTGCACAGATCGAAACTTATAACATACACGGAACGAACGGGGTCATACTTGGAAAACTCACACCGGTGCTTGAGGATCAAACTCGGGAAAGTTTGGAGCGCGCAAAGTTAAAATCGAATGAGCACATATATATATATATGTATGTATGTATATGAACGCTACGAACGACGACGACGATCGGCCCAGTCGACACGAGCGGATTGATTTGCACAGGGCGGTCAATTAGGTATCGCGGCTCATCTCCGGGGCAGGCGTTTACGTTTCTCCCCCTGTCGCTTTTGTGGAACGAGACCGCATTACGTGTACGTGATCGCGGCGCGAGATAACTACCACCCCCCTCCCCCTCCTCCGCGCGCAATTTCTAAACGAGCACAAGCGAGTGCATAATCCTGGGAATCGGCGGGTACGTTAGCGCGAGGGGATGGGTGCTTTAAACGGGTGCGAGCGCACCAGCTGTGCAGTGGCACACCGGCTGCCCGACTCCGTCGGCGGGTATAGGGCGCGAGGAAGACGGAGGCGTCGTCATCGCCTTGAACTGCGCAAAACTCGTCCCCTGCACAGGTCTCGGGAGGAATCGATCGTGATTTCACGTTGCACTCGTGCGGATCACGTGCCGCTTATAATTGGCTGATCGATGATACAACCCGACTGCCCGCTGATGAGGGTGCGACGTGAACGATCAACTTGTTGTGTGTACGACACAACCGCGGGACCGTCTTATCGCGGAAGCGCGCTGAAACATGATGGATGTACCATTCGTATATTATACATACATATATATATATATATATACCGTCGCGATCGTGCGCGCCGCTTAATGAATACGTGTCATGAATTCAATCGGGCTCACAGACTTGAGATATTGCCCGGTTACCCCCTTTTCCCCCCTTCCCTGGGTAACAGGAACCCGCTACCCCGATAAGTATCGCGTTGAGAACGATCGTATCGTAATTGCGGCAATAAATCGTAATTACAGTTCGCCGGCGGAAGACACCGGTGATACCGTATATAAGCGTATCGAGATGATCCGTAAGATGAGAAACGTCAGCCGAGACAGGCGAGAATTAGTGGCTGTCGAGAGAAAACTGAGACGTTTTCGAGTATGCCTAGATTAAAACGTATAAGTATCGTCTAATCTTTGTGATACTCGATACAAAAGCCTCAAAGCTGCGAATGCGAGACAACACAATGTAGGTATATATACACGGAAAGAACGATTTTGTTGGAAGATCAAAATTGGATCTGAAAATAATTTTGTTGCACGGAAATCAAAATAATTTTGTGGAAAAGTCAAACTGATTTGCTAAAATATCAAAATGTTTAACAGCAATGCTTATCATTTTTGAGTTTCCAACAAAATTATTTTGATTTCCGTGCAACAAAATTATTTTCAGATCCAATTTTGATCTTTCAGCAAATCGTTCTTTTCGTGTAGGAACTTAAAGATCGACGTGAGGGGATCGAGAAAGCGTATAAAGGGATGTGCTGCAGTTGTAGCTTTCGATATAATTGAGCCGCGATAAAGCTGCAAAGCGGCAGATGTGTTATTGATAATTAAACCTGTTACTTTTTAGCTTCCTATATATTTTTTTTATTTTTTTTAGCTGTCAATGCAACATTCCGCGGTGATTTACGGCGAACAGGCGCGATTTGCACGTGGATTTGCACACGTTGAATTCGTTGAATCGAATATGGAGATTACGAGCGAACAAACGCGATGCGCATAAATATTTCAGCTTGCTCCCCGGCAGCAATCACGATGCCGGAAGTGTCCGCGTGATCTTCGAGAAGTCACGAAAGCGCCTGTAGCTCGCGTGCGCGCGGTCTCGCGAATTAAACGGGCGCCGCGTGCCGCGCGGCACGGCTGCAGAAATGGAGCAGTTTCCCTTTGTCATTTTTCGGATACAATGTAGAATCCCCCTCTTCCTCCCACCGCCGCCGCCGATGATGGAAAGAAAATCCGGCTTTCCCTCCCGCCACCGCGCCGGGGGCGGTATCGCCGAAATCTCGTGGAATTTTAAACAGCCGCCGTCGCCGCCGCCGCCGCCGCCGATCATTAGTCCGAATCACGCGATGCACTCTCGCGCGCTGTGCATGATGGCCTGCTTTTCGATTTTACTTACAAGTCGCCGGACGTACGGCACGACAATTTCCATTCCCCCGGAGCGGACCGGACGAACGTTATACCGCTGGTTGTTACGAAAACAGATTAACGATTAATTCGTCTCAACGGTATACACACGTCACGGATTATACATTCAATTAATAGTTATACATTCAATTAATTATTGCGTACGTCTGCACAGCGCTCTACCACCCTACCCTCGCACGCGAGGGAGGGGGGGGAAAGAGGATTTATGCCTTACTCATACCAAGTCGCGCGATTAAAGTTTCGTAATAATAAGCGTCGGGAAGTTTGCTGTCCTTGTTTTTGCCGCGGTAATATTCCTTTATGGACTTTATGGAAGTATGGCAGGAGGACGCGAAATGTAGACACACCGGCGAGCTTATGATGTTACAAGCCGACGGGTGTGTTGCATTTTTCACGAACGATAATGCTATATCGACCGTGTGCCTCGCGCGCCTTCAGACGCCAGTCCACGGCTGCAATTCCGTTTCGGCTCATCTCTTATTTTAGATGTAGCTCTTGCATCGTGCGCATGCATTTTTAATAAACCTTCCTTAAACCTGGCGATGTATCCCGTAAGACGCATCTCCGCCCGTCCAGATCTGCGCGAGGTGTGTCTTGGATTTTCAGCGAAATTTTTCGCATAATTCATATGCCTGTGAATCTCCTGCAATTTATTTCTCGTTTTGCAAAAAGCAACGTAAATCTCGTTTTATGTATACAATTATATTATACACGGAGAGAATTTTCTTTTAAAATTTACCCTAAAAATCATGTTAATTGTGAGACAATATAGTATTTAGGTAAATTTTACTGTGCACTACAATAAATTTTACTGCGAAATCTTATTGTAGTGCACAGTAAAATTTGTCTAAATACTATATTGTCTCATAATTAACATGATTTGCAGGGTAAATTAAAAAAAAATTCTCGCCGTGTATGTATACGTTGAAATTTTTTCTTAAACCTGTTTTCTCCACTTTTCTGTGAGACATTCATTTTCTTTGCTTCTCATTACAACAGAACTTTTAATTCCGCTTCTTTAATATCGCCAAGTTTAACGTTAATCGAGCGACTCCGTACAAAGCTAGTCTATATGGAATAGCAGCGCATTTACGTTTTATGTATGATTTTATAATGATTCGCGAATTTCAAAATATTTCTCCGACAAAAGTCGCTTAGATTGCTCCTCCATCGTGCACTGTACATTGTTTCATAATCCATTTTTCGTGCTCGCGAGGATTTATAAACCGTTCATTTCTAGATAACGATCCGATTCTTAACGCGCGCGGCTGTTTATCACGAGCGATAAGCCGATGCACGCAGCTGATACGCGCGGTACGTGCACGGTTCGCACGCACGCGGGTCATTTGCGCGCGGCGCTCTCCTCGCTTTTGCCCCTTCGTGAAAACTCTAAAAATAAAGCCGATCGTGAGTCAAAGTGCGCCTCGTGCGGCCATATCAAAGTAGACCGTTCTGAAAGATATATAGATCTGTCGATCTAAGGATCAAAAGCGTCCAAGAATACCGGCCGGCCTGACGTAAGATCCAAATCCGCGCGGTCAGGATTCAAGGATCTCCATGCAAGTAGATCGGGAACGATCTGCAGCCACATGCGAGCATTAAAATGCAACAACGGTCTTGCAAGGATTAAGCAATCATCCTTGAACTTTTTTTCTATCCAATAATTGTAAGCGCTTTTAGTTATTAACGGTAAGTCTCGAAGTCTGTGCAGCTAGTCAACGTGGAAGGGGATTAAGAAGTACAGTATATGTTTCTAAGGTCTTTCATTAGTATAATCACATTTCATTTTTATTACGTAATTCTTCTTCAGTAAAAACGCGCAATTCCTCTTTTTTACCGTGTAAAACTATACGTGTGTTTTAATCTACGAAAGGGCGTGACATTATTTTAATTTTTTTTTTATAATTGATTAAAAAAGTGCTTGAAATATTCGGAGACCCAAGTTCTCGGACGAAATGTAAACTTGACATTCGCATCTTGATTTACGTTATTCTTGCCAATTCAGATCGATATTTGTAAACACTGTAAACGCGCGGGATTTTTACGACGAGTTGACTTATAGGAATGTTGTCGGTGTACACAATAATCCGTCGATCCGTTTATCTTGACGTTATGCCAGGCGTGGGAAAAATATTATCAAAGTACACACACGTGTTAACGATTGTGCCACGCAAGACATCTATTTTCGCCGCTAAAAAGAAGAGCTCCACCAGTCCAGTTGTGGCAGCGCGCGTTCATCGCGCATCGAGACTCGCGTCATTTCCGTTGCACTCGTTCGAACTTTTGTCGGCTTTCTCACTTTGCAGACAGTCAATATGCCGAATAAGCAAATCATGTTCTTTTAAAAATAAATAACCATCATGCTTTGTCGTGAAGAAATGAGGTCGTCAAACAGAACGTTAGCGTGAGGATGTGCAGTAAGGGAGCTTCTCCGTTCGTCCGTTAAAAAGACATGCATCTCTCTGTCTTCCTATTTCTTCACTGCAATCCTTATTTTACGTTTTAAATTATTTAAACAAAGCATTATATAGGAATAAGAGTGATCTAATTAAATATAAACAATATTTCTTTTTAATATGATTATAATTTAATTTGTGCAAGAATTATTTTATGGAATTATGAAAAATTCACTGAAATGATGGAAAATTCAATGCAGTTTCTTCCTGGGGCGTTATACCGTATAGACGAAATATAAAATATCTATAAAAGTAAGAGAAATGATATAAATGTAACTGTGAAAAAGGATGAAGAACTATATACATTTTGAAGATACGAAAACGGGTATTTTTCGAGAAAAATTGTACGAAACGTATTTTCTAAAATATTGTTTCGATTTTTCCAGGTCTCTGAGCATCGGCGGGAAATTGGTGGAGGCGGTCGAACGCGCGAGGAACGCCACGGCATGCGCCTACAGCGCTTATCACAGCACCAAGGATATCACGGCGAGTGCGCGTGGCCATCGGGAGGATCTGCCGATCGCGATGAGGGTCCTCGGCTCCGGCTTCCTGACTACCTGCCTGCAGATCAAGTACTACCGGCTGGATGATCAGAGCCATTGCGAGTGGGGCGCCCGGTTGCACTGCATCGAGCTCGATTGCTCGAGCGTCGAGGGACGTCTCGTCACGGTGGATCGGGAGACCTACAGAAAGCTCGGCATAGAATCTTAACGAAACGCCATCAACCGTCTCACCGGCACCACCGGCTCGCTGCCGGCTCGTTGCACCAACGACGAGGAGGAACCCGACGCCGCGCCGCGCCGCAATCGATGCCTCTCGCACGCGATCGGCTGAATACTTTACGCTCGTAAACACAGGTTGTACCAGGGCTTGTATTCGGATGAGTTGAGGCCCGTACTTTTTTTTTTGCCTGGACAACCCCGACATAAGCATAAAGATAGAATCGGTAATAGCGATAACGAGTCTATAAAATTTGATAGCTTCTACTTTTTAATTTGAAAATTAAAATTACCATATTATACAAATTTTTTCATTGCTATAAGGAATCTAAAAATTTTGCCTACTTAATTGCATAAAGCTTGCCTTAAATATGGCCCTTCGAAAATAGGTTCTGGGATGATAAAGTTAATCGTCGTGATAGATTGTGTGGGATGAGAGAAACTTCGTTAGAATGGTACTTTCAATTCAGTGCGATGAATATAAATTGCGTAGAAATTTCGTGTAAGTATTATCACGATCGACGGGTAATTGAGATTGATCATCGCCAGTTGGCTAGCAACATTGCTAATAGCGCGGTGGATTAGGTTATTTAGAGAAGCCTGGCACAAACTGATCTTTTGAGGCTTCCTCTTCATCGGGGACATCGAAACTTTATATCGAAAGGATCGCCTGAACGAAATTAAATATCGTTATTGTATTTTAAAAAATTAAAAAATTGAGATTTAAATGTATCTTATATTTAGAAGTTTCCACAGCGCTTCTGTGCGTCATATATAATATCGATTGTATTGCACAACTAGTAGTGTAACAATTTTATATATTCTAATTTCGATGCAAAATAAACGTGTAAAGAACACAGTTGTTAAATCGTGATTGTTTTTGGCCGATATTTTTCGTTCTCTGGCAAGGGATTAATATGTTAGCATAACGGCAGGAATATGCTGAAAAAACAAAGTGTAACCCAAACACAACGAATAATAATACATTTCATTTTGAGTACAATACCACATACGTATCGAACATGCGCGCGTCAATGATTGCCGATTATTTTAGAAATACGAATTAGGCCAAATAAAATAAAACAGATTAGTTGTCAATAAAAAGATTGAGAATAATGAAATATCTTCAAATGCAAGTAGATGGATTAGTAAAAGAGGAGAGAGAGAGAGAGAGAGAGAGAGAGAGAGAGAGAGAGAGAGAGAGAGAGAGAGAGAGAGCGACGATAAACTGATGATAAAGAAAAAGATATTATTTTATATAGATTATATAGACTTAGATTGTGGAATTATTATACGATCTATTTAAAGACTTATCGTTAAATAATGATATATTCAAATAATCGAATCTTAATAAATTTCGAATAAATAAATACAATTTTCTTTCCAAAGATATTTGAAAAAATAGAGAAACCTGTTCAAAAAGCTTCAATCTCGATTGAATAAAAAAAGAAAGACTCGTCCGAAAGCGATACAGAGAACAAAGGCGAAAGTGATTAAAATCAAAAGATCAGATCAATAAAAACAGTAAATCTATTTGCGTTACTTGCACTTTCGCATGCAGAATCTGCGCTTTCTCTTTCTTCAACGAATGTATATTTATCTCGTTTTAAGTGAAAAAATTTTTGGGAATTTCTGGCAACGCGAACAAGCTTAGCGAGACGGAGAATAAAAGTGCAAGAGAACGAATTCATTCAAAATCGAACATACGCGCGTCATTGATTACCGATTAATACTTATAATTGTCAGGCGAATCAATCGCGAGGCAATATGACACGGTGAGAAAAAAACGGCGTTTTTTTTTTCTAATCGAAAGCATCGACAGAAGTTTCACTTGTGTGAACGGCGCGGCGTCAGCTTTCGTGAAACTTTGCGATCGAAGTGCACGATGCACTTTCGCGCGTTTTGTTAACGCCATGCGTTCGCTTAGATGTTTTTCATTTCCGATAATTCGCGCCTCCTTTTCTTTCTTATCTTTGCACTTCTCGGAGGATGGAGGATTTTTGTAAAAAAATGCTCGCCCGATATACGCGTTATTGCGCGTGAATTAATTTTAGAAACGTCCTCGGAGCCGCTACGACAGGAGCTCGAAGCACCTCAATACCCGAAAACTTTGGCAATCAGCGAAGTGACCAATTAACGCCTCTACGCTTACTGTAATTGTGCAGGTCGTTTCTACTTTCTCTATACTACGTTTAATGGATTTAACGAAATTATCGTTATAAATGTACCGCATGTACATATACAGGGTGATTCTCGATTATATTTATACTTCAGAGAGCGATATCTAGAACAGGAAAAAAAAACGTCATACGTACGCGAACACGGATTAAACGTTATTTTCAAAGTTACACCAATTGTGTGGGCGTACACGAGGGCGCGTGTTTAAATAATTCATACGCGCGCGCGCGCGTATGTTTGTTGTACTGGCACTGCGATCACAGTCTTTTGCTCATCCTAGAGTAGGCGGCGAAAAAGAACTTACAATGAATCAAGCTTCCGCAATGCTCTCGGAGAATTTTCTGCGACCTCTTACTCTTAAATTCATTGAGATATAATTAAGGATCACTCTAGTATAAAATTTAAAAAGATATATATATATATATATTATTTACATACAATAAATACAAAATCACATGTTGCGTTTGTTCTGTTATTGTTACTTACATTATTTTATTCATAATCGCGGTGGTACGTAGTGCAACAATGCGTCCGCGATCTCTCGGTTCCGCAGCTTCTCCACCTGCCCGCGCATTCGCACCGCCAGCCTGTTCGAGCGCCTCAGATACATCGCCGAGTGGTGCGTGGCGATGGCGAATGGGACCGGGCACCACGTCACCCTGACCACGCCGCGGACCAGCGCCGTGATGTAGCTCTCGATGAGCGATGTGTCCTCCTCCTCCGGATAGAGGTACTCCTTCAGCGGCAACGCCAGCTTCTCCGGCGGCAGTTTCAGGTAGCGTAGCGCGGCCGCGTGTTCCGACCACAGCAGCTTCCGGTAGTGCGAATCGTGCCGCTGCGCCACTGGCACCAGCACCGTCATGGCGAAACCGTCGTCGCCGTACGAGCTCGAGCAGAAGTGCTCGCACAGCGCCGTGAACAGATCGGTGAAGGAGCTCAGCCCGGGTAGCTCCATCCGGAAGTTCAACCGCGTATGGTATCTCTTCAAGAGATTCGACAGGACGTTCGGCAGCAACGTAGACACGTCGCCGTCCAGGTAGACGGTGTCGCAGAGGTACACCAGTACCAGTCTGCTGAATCTCAACGTGGGCGACAGCTTCTCCATGAGATCGGGCAGGATCAGTGCCAGGCTCAGCACTGTCAGGACGCTGTCCTTATCAGCCGGCTGCAACCTGATGTCGTTCTTGCACTTCGTGTATATGTGAACCAGCGGCAGGAAGAGCCAGTCCTTCGGCATCGCCGCTTGGCTCCAATCGCCGTTCGGCGCGGTGTATCTCGCGTACAGCAACGCCGCGTCCGAACGCAAGCCCGTCTCGACCTGATCCACCGTGGACGTCAGATTCAATTTGGCCAGTTCGTTGGTGACTATCCCCAAGTTCACGTTTCCGTTCGACAACGCGATTTGCAGGAGCCTCCTCACGAGATCCGTGGCGTCCGCGGGCAACGCAGAGATGAGTTTGATGGCGATCCTCCACACAGTTTGCGCTGTCCGATTGTTGATTGCGTCCCCGAGGAGAGATACCGCTTCTACCACCGCTGTCAAGAGATATAACTCTGTTCTGCTGTACCACGACCTTTCCAAGCTCCATTCGGCCGTTTCCAAGTCTTGTATGTACTTGAGGAAGCACGGGTGTTCGAGTATCGCACGAATTTCTGCCGCGCGAGAGTTACTGCGAAGCGCGTTCAATACCGCCGCCAAGAACGGTATGCATGAATGTACCGACACGATCGGCTGCAACTCTCCGTTCTTCGTGAGAACACCCAAGTTTGGAAGACAGGATGGCTCCCGCTCCGTAGCCGCGTTGCAGTCGCTCAATAAATTCGAACTGGAACTGCAAGAAAATAAATACGAGTGTTGTGAGAGTCGTCACTTTCGTATGTACGTTTCGAAATAGGGGAAAAGAAAACGAGTTGAAAAGAAAATGCTTACCGAAGAGTTGAGAAAACGTGCGGATTGGACAGCCACGTTGTTTTAAATGAGGATATCTCGTCAGCGGCGGATAAACTCTCCGCAATCAATTTCATGTCACCCCACTGAAATTTACAATATTTTATATTCTCGAATACTGATAAATGTTAAGATAATAATAAAGTTGAAAAATATTAAAGCGACATGTACAAGATACAAATATAGCTTTAATATTTTTCAATGTCTTCTCAAGTAATTATTTCTTAATAATTCTCGATAAACTAAATTGAGTAATAATAATCGCTCTCACCGTTGCATTAGATACCGACGAAAATTGCGTACTCCACTTCGCTAGCAACGTAGAGATGTTCGGTTTTAACGTTTTTTCGTGACCCGCCACAGCAATCAACGCCGCGGCGTGCTCGCACGCCAACTCGGACGTGTTTTGAATATCGTGATTGCTTAATAACAGCTGCAATTGCGATACGAGAGTTAACCGGGCGCCCGTAACACTGTCCAGGCCTACCTCGTAATGCAATAAAACTCGCCAGAGTCGGAGGCTTTCGATGCTGAGATTTATGTCATCTTTCCTCCTGAAATATTATATATTTAATAAAATAAATATATGGAAATTATATATATATATATATATACCTATATGCATATGTAAAGACGCGTGAAAAAGCTTACCCCGTTTCGCTGCTAACGTACGTCAGAATGGCTTGGATAATTTTGAAATTATCCAATTTCTGCGCGACCGGCCTCTTGCCATACGTGACGAGAACGCGACACAACTTAATCGCCTTAACTACGGGGATCCCGTAAACATTATTTATCGTTTCCTGCATCGCTGTAAAAAAATTCAGACTCTTAAATAATGCCAATAATTTTTATCCCCCAAATAAATTTTAGATTTATTAAAATCTATTTAAAGATAAAGGCGATAAATTTTTTATGTATTAACTTTAAGCTTAATTTACCTAGTCGGTCTACGGACAACGGTATAAAATTTTGGACGATGGTGTCTAACAAATACGGCGTGGACGAGATAATCAGTGCCGTTATGTGCGAGTGTCTCGCGAGGCGGATGAGTATCTCCAAGGCACACTTTACTCCAACGGGTGGTGGATGCATCTCATTTAAGATGTACCTACAAGCAATTACATCTGAGTTAGCTTCGCTCTTTTACGCATTTGAAGAAAAATTCAATGAAAAGTCATATAACTACAAAGGTCAATTTTTGAGGTACAATTTTTGAGTCAAAGAATCATAAGATTATCAATTTTTTTTTTAAATTTTATGAATATATAAGTAAAAATAATGACAAGTTGCGCGTACCTAATTCTTAATAAAAAATCCGATCTCAATAACGTAGCCGCGGCATCCAGCTGCGCCAACTCGTGATCCTTCAGACCACTCGTGTCCTTGTCCTCGAGTCGAGGTGTCAGGGTGGGCTCCGCGAATTCGGCGAATCCGTGCAGCCTGTCCAAGCAGACCTCGTCCGCCTCGCTGATCAGGAAGGCTCTGAGCGCTTGCAGAGCCGCCGTGACTACGGCCACCGACGTGTCGTCCAGCGAGAACCTCAGCAGCAGCAGGATATTCTTCTGACTGAGCGCGGTCAACGGCGCCGGATGCAGGGCCTGGTCGTACCAACCCTTGCGCGTCTTCTCCATGATATTGGCCAGAGTGGTAAGGGCGGTGCACCGTTGCTGTTGAGTGGAAGACCTGCTCAGCTGCAGCAACTCCTGAAGGGAGTATCCGGGACGTTCGGGTTCGTCTCCGTGATGATGGAGGCCTCTGTCCACGGTCAAGCTCTCATCCTTGTATGGCAATAAAAGACCTAAAAAAAATATAAAAAGTAAATGAGACAGAAGATAAAGATGAAGATAAATGTAATAGAATGATTTGATATATTCATTGTCGAAATCAAATCATTAAAGATAAATGAAGGTAAATGTCGTAACAGAATGATTTGAAATATTCACCGTTGAAATCAAATCTCGCATTGTACTCTTCGGTCGGCGCGGGCTCGTCCTTCTTCTTTTCCGGCAGGTCCTCCATCCACTTCAACTTTTCTGGTTCGGGAGTGTTCATATGCAGCCATCCTTTCTGTTTGCCTTCTTCAAATATCTTTTTGAACAGTTCCGGTATGTCCGAAGGGTCAGCCTCGTAATCCATTTTTGTATCCGCATCATCCGAAGACAATTGTGTCTTTTTGCCATTGGATACTTCTGCATCCATTGTCGTCTCTTTTGCAGTTGAAGTGCTCGTTATATCATTCTCGCAGTCCATTCCTTCGTTATCATTTGACGAAAGCTTGAGTTTTTTATCACTGGATACCTCCACGTCGATTGCGATTTCGCTCGCAACTGAAGCGCCAAGCTGCCTACTGTCCCGCTCGATCGGTCTTTTCGCGGATTTATTTTTCTTGTTTCTTAAAAATTGTATTAGCTTGGGATCGAGAGTCTCCTCGAGCTTCCTCTTTTCCTCCAATATCTCAGCTTCGCTCATTTGCGCCAGCTTTTCCACATTTTCCCTGTGAATTTCGACGGCCAATTGATCCTCCCTTGCAACCGCCCCTTCCTTGCCGCGGTGGAAAGATTCGTCCCTCCGAACCGTCGCCGAATCATCTCTCACGGACTTCAGCTTTGAAACTTTCTGCCCGAATAAGCTCTGCTTACCATCGATCTACAGGGAGAGTGACAAAATGATGACGATTGGCATAAAAAGAAAAAGAACAGACGTGCTTCATTCGGACGTACTTTTTTCATAAGCGACGTGTCGTCGGAACCAAAAACCTCGGGGAATCCCAGCTCGACCGCCGTGGGGACGCGACTGTCGTTGAACTCGTACTTCTCGATGTCGAATTTCCTCTCCATGACATTGCCAAGTATTACGTTCGACGTCGCCACAGGCGTATTCTGCACCACGTCCTCCAGCCTCCCCTTCGCCGTTTCCCGAATCTTGTCCCTGACAACCGGGTTTATCACCTCGCCGCTGCCTCGCGAGGTGGACACCACGTCCCGCTTCGCCCCGGACTGCCGCAAACTGGAGAATCGCGACCTCACCTTGCTCGCGCCTTGGGCATTGCCCGAAGCGGGCTCCCTCAAGTTCACCACCTTCACGGACGGCTGTTGCCTCGTCCTCAGGAACTCTTCCTGCTGGCGCAGAAGCTCCTCCTCGTCGTCGTCCGCCCTGGGCCTCTTGCACGCAGCTTCATCAGCCATCTCTCAGGTTATGTTACAACCTCTCTGTTACTCTCGACAAGTTTATAATCATATGTTGCAGCAGAGGATAATCTGAAAATCGAAACTCGATGATCGCAGTACGCAAGAAACGTTGTGATATCGTGACATTGCTGCGACGTGACAATTTGCGAACGTTACTGTTAATAGTGTTAATCCCGTCAACTTGCCTTGCACGACGCGACACGTTCGCGCGGCTCCGGCGGCATGCGGCATCCGGGATCATCTGATCGTCTCGAACGTCGCTTCTAGCGCCACAAGAAATGTGACAAGAAATGCAGCACGACCGCATTTACCGTCCATAGGAAAAGTATTACCGACGATTGTCGAAAAAATTCTCGGGATATGTCATCGGAACGGCCTCGATTTGCGCGCGCTCCAGGAATTCTTATAAATAAAACGTACTCATTTTTTTTTCTATTTTGTTTTATATATATATATATATTTTTTTTTTACATATTTTCGATTCGGACAGGAAGAAACTGTAACTTCATCATTGATATGGCTCGTAATTTAAATTACTTTATTTATCTAGGCTGGAAAACGCGATACACGCCGATTATCGCAATTCGTGTGCGCCAGACGTTCGCTGATCAGGAATCTCAGGGGGATCGCGGATTAGAACGAAATTTAAGCCGCTCGATAATCGATTATTCTCGATGATTGTTCGCAGCTAGCTACGCCTGCTGCGAAAACTTGATCCAGCGACTATTGCGTTATACTCAAAATAAATATAGCCCTTTGATCTTCTCTGCCTCTTTAAAGTTTATAGATATACGTATATATCGTTAATTACGTTTCAGATTTCTTGCAGGAATTAAATATACGTATAATAATTTATAAAACAAATGACTTCACGTCGACACTCGCGAAGTTAATTGTATGTTATACGAACTAAAAGAAACAATTTCGCGAAGTATAGCCCCTTGATCTCTTCTATCTCTTTTAACATGTGTACAATCGCTCACTAAAAGGTTGCGACACTTTTTTTTTAATAGGTTTCGAATTTATATTTAATATACGTAATATATACTTTACAGATAACTAATATTTTGCAAATGCAAACCACGATGTATCATCTTTAGTCTAAAGGCAGTATAACACCAATCGTGGTTCCACATTTGCAAAATATTAATGCGTTTTGAAACCTATAAAAAAGAAAGTGTCACAAGCCTTTTAGTGAGCGAGTGTACATTATTATACTTCAGATTTTGCATAAATTAAATACGTAATTTATATAAGGAACAACTACAACATCGAAGTTGTACGAACTGAAAGACGATTATCTCGCTAAGATATAAATACAGTCCCCCTTGCTCTGCTCCGCTTCTTGAAAGAAATACAACGTGTTTACGTATAGATATATATTATTATGTTTCAGATTTTCCATTAATTAAATACACATAAATTTATAAAACATAATGATTTCGACGTCGACACGCTCGAGGTTGATACGAACGGAGAAACGATTCCGCGAAGATCCCTTTACTCTCGGAAAAGTATCTCAAAGTAATATAAGCTCAGAAAACAGAAATGCAAAGGGGGGGGAGGAGACTGGCTCCCATATGGCCAGCAGCCCTCTTCGGAAACGCTAAAATAAATCCACCGACCGAACGTTCCTTTCGCTTGGAAAAATACGATTTCGCCTATATACATATATCGGATTTATCGTATGATTGCATATGTGTTCTCGTATTCTCTTATAAGTATATATGTACACATTCCCATTGCGCACTCATGCGTTCGCGTAAAGCTGCGAGATTTCTTCGTCGCTCGCGACGCAGATTTGACGACGAGAAAACAGCCGAGGAATCCACGTATCTACGGTATAATAATTTCGGTTATTGCGTTTCTAGATGCAATATACATTTCCCCTGAATTATATAACATAGGTACAAGAGCGGCGAAATATCGCTTCCGTGGATTTGCGCGACGATTTCCGACAACAGAAAATATCACTCCCTTTATCTCCGCAAAATATTCGTGTCTCTTTGAAGGTTTCAAATATTTGGAATATAATTAAACGTAATTTTCAAATAAATCCGCAATGAATCTTTACCGAGGATACAATTTCCTTTCTTTTCCATTCCAGTCAAATCGATTCAGATTCCATTGGTGCAGTCTAATGTATGTCGGAATGTATTTTTTCTCGAATGAACGGCCGAGACAGAGCTTATTTACAGTCACGTGTATTTACACTAATTACAAGCACCACAAACGCATAGTGATTCGCTTCGGGGGGAGGGGAGGAGAAAGGAAAAAAGAAACGATATCTACGTGATGACTTGCGATAGAGCTCGATCTGCAGTCTCGTACATGTGTCGCATGAAGGACGCTCAGTCAAGAAGAACAAGCTCAGCGATCGTAACCGTCGGTGTTGCGTTACTTTTCGGCGCGGCGTGACTCTTCGTCGAATTGGATTCTCTCGCGAGACGGGTGGAAAGAGAGGAGAAAAAAAACGGCGGGCGTTTCTCTTGCTCCGCACGAGGAGATCCGTCCTCTCTCTCTCTTTCTCTCTCTTCGCGAAACTATTTTTTATTCCGAGGGGAATAGATACAAAAGTCTCTCGCTACAGTTATGTATAAATCGATCTCTATGGCTCGCGTATCAATTGTATAATCGAGTCAGTTTAGTTTTTTTTTTAAGCTTGTCTCCTTAGCCATTCACGCAGCTTCCTGTAAACGTACACGCGCATGCACACCAGGAGACGAGAAAGAGACGATATTTATATATAAGGCACAGAATACACATTATTATATTAGATATATGTATTACAATTATATTATTTCGAAATGGAAATGTGCTTTGATATATTTATGTGATGTTTTTATCTTTCCTTCTCTAAGATAACTGGAGACAAGAAGTTGAATATTTTTAAGTGCGATTCGAAGTGAGATCATATAATTGTAATACATACATACACATACATACATACATATATACGAGCAATATATACATACGCGCGGTTGCACAGCCCCGATAAATTAAGAGAAGGCGAGGAGATAAAAGGAACTTATATACGGTGTAAGTGGAGCTCCATACTTTACAGAAAACGTTCTCGGCGAACGTAAACTGCCGTGTCACGCGTCACATTTACACTTGAACGCATCACATTTATGCGATACATATATACATTACATTTATATATATATATATATATATATATATATATATATAAATTCCCTGAGAATATTAATTAACTTTTCCCACATAGCTTCTGGCTTTAAACAAAGGTGATATGCAACGTAAAAGGCTCTACGCAAATATCTTCGAAGTAATAAATTTAATATTTTCACATATAAGCTACACCGTGGATTATATTTCCCTTGGAAAAGTTAATTAACATCCTCCACGGCGATTATTCATTATTCATTATGTATGCGAGAAATCATTTAACATTCGGTTTAAAAGGACGCCTTTTACAGCGGACGAAGCACGATTACAGAAATATTAATTACTTTGTGCCCTAATATTATCACAAAAAAATGAGTCAGCGTCTTACTCCGATTAGAACCGACCTAGCTAATCATTCTCGACGTATTTACTCACTGACTCAACTATTCCCGTTCAAGTCTTAATAATTACGAAAGATCGTATGTACATTCGCTGGTCGCATTACTCGGGGGGGGGGTGGATTGACGATAGAAAAGATATATCGTTTACATTATGCATATTTATGCTCCGTATATATAATAACGTTACCTCGCTAAGAAATTGAGTTGTCTCATATTTTATATTACCATAATCATTATGGATAATAATTCGATTAAAGATTTGAAAAGGAAACGGTGAATCTGACGATGGCAGCATTGTTAATCTTTTTGACGATGTTGCAAGGAGTACGCCTCTAATAATTCTCAACTGATTGCGCAAACTCGATGGAGTCTATTAATATTCAGAAAAGCTTCCGAAATGTTGGTGGATTACCTTCCTCAAAGCTACACTACTCGATCTTAAGTGATTTATGTTACACGATAGAATCTTGTGGAACGTATTGTTTTTGGATATAATTATACCTTTTTTTTTTACATTAAACAGGCGCCTGTGGATGCAAGTATAGAACAGTACTGTAGACAGATGATAGACAATAAAACGTATCACTTTAGGGTACTTAAAATTACATTCGCTCGCGAGATCTCCGAGGTTCAGTGACCGTATTATTATTTTTTTGTATAAGAAAATTGATATGTAAGATTCTTACATATATAAGAGGTGTAATTTTCCTGGTTTTTTTCTTCAGAATATATGTGGTGTTGCCTCTTATCGCAAATGCGACGAACAAGCCGCATCCGACTGAACTACTAATCGTTCGCAATCCGACCAAGATCGCGTTCCACCGTTGTCTGTTTTCCTTCGTTCGCGAAAACACACGATTATCCGTCACGATCGAAACGAGATACTCGAGTGGAGTCCGAAAGTATGACGTTATGCTAACGCAAAGACAAATAATTGATGACTCATCGATCGCCCGCCGCTTCTTGCCGGGAGGAGTCCTAGAAAATTTATATCAAATATCCCTCAGTCTTGGACGGTGATTTTTTTTTCCTTCATTCATGAATAATTCCGCGCTTGCTAAGTTCTTGTTTCTCAATGTCTATAGTCAAAAGAAGAGCCGTTATTTGCCGGCGAACAGTTCGGACTGCGAACTTTTAATGCATTTGGTTTATCGCAAATTAGTTCAGTCTAAGTTCATCAGTATATTATAAATTGAAACTAGCGTATTAGAGGTTCCAAATATGATGTGAGTTAAATTTCTACATAAAGAAGAGAAAGGAGAGAGAAACGAGCAGACCTATTGTTTGAAACTCAAACGTTATTTAGAAGTTATAGAAAAACGATATATAAAATTTAACAGCAACAACTTTCATTTAATAAATTGAATCGAAAGGTTACAACAAAAGGTTTTTAACAATAACGAGATAGTGTCGTGAATTAACTTGAAAATATTTACGGAAGATTTGCTGAACATTCGAGATAAAGAAGGATAATCGACAGATAAATGTTTGCTAGCTAGGGTTATGTAACGTGAAATTTTATGAAACTCTTCACGTAGATTACTGTTATCCAAAGTAATATTCCACAGAGATACCGTATTTGCAAATAAATAGCCGGCTTCGATCATAATGACGGTCACGATCCACGAGGAAGTCGCGTCGGAACTGGCACCGTTCGTTCGTTCAACTTTCACCGAAAGTGCAGTAGATATACTGGATGTATATGAGGCACCGTTTTCATTATGTACAACCGTACTTGCTAAGGGAGAGAATTTGTCT
Organism: Wasmannia auropunctata; assembly: GCF_000956235.1. Lineage (NCBI taxonomy): Eukaryota > Metazoa > Arthropoda > Insecta > Hymenoptera > Formicidae > Wasmannia > Wasmannia auropunctata. The sequence continues at coordinate 3,440,637 of NW_012026802.1, forward strand.
GTGTGAAAAATACGCGGCACGAGATTCCTTTACGTACTAGGTATCCTTTTTTTTGTTTTACGAAAGCTAGAGAATTACCACCGAGAGAGAGAATATCTGAGCGTCGCGACGTACATACATTACTTCTTTCGTGCAAATCTTTCCCTCCTTCACGTTGCCTCGACACGTTTCTCGTAAGACACTATAGCACCGACGCTGCTAACGATAAAAAAAAGTGATGGCAATGATGATCGATGATAATCGCGATAGCGGCGAAGTGACGCACGCTCATCACACGCGAGCACGACGCTTCCGTGAAACAACGACGCTGGTTACTCTAAACTCACCGAATAACTTATATAATTCGCTTGTTCGTTCGGCACCGTTCAGTTGGCGTGTAGATTGGAGGGAAGGGGAAGTGTCCTCTACGAATCGCAGCGAATTTTTTTCAAGTTCCACTCGCGAGAGGGTAGCGCGGAGCGCACGTGAACACGGTCTCGGGGTCCCAGAGCGAATCGCAGCACCGGCTCGTTGCGCATTCGGGCGGCGGTCTGTTGCTGCATGACGAAAGTCGACGACGACGATGACGACGCGGACGACGACGACGACAGATGATTCCATCGTACGGACGGGCACCTGTAGAGCACGCGCTGTCGTGCCCGCGACTCCACGGGCTACACGGCACAGCCCTTCCTCGTGCCGTACAGCACCTTCAACTCCGGCATGATAATCTTCTTGATAAGCGCATTCGTCTTGGCGGTAAGCATATCGCGATGCGGATCCTTCTTGAAGATCTTGATACCAGGTCGATGCACCAGGAAGGCGTTGTCCAAAATGAGAAAGTCATAATCGAGAACGCAAAGCGCGTAACCCTGCAAGTGTTTGCAAACGATAACTTGATAGTTGAATGCTAAATTATCAATACAACAGATAATAGAAAAAGATGGTGTCACGAATCTTATTTTAAATTTCTCAAACATGTATATTTCTTAATTTTATATATATATGTATATAATTCTAATTATATATATTATATTATAATTTCCTAATTATATTTTTATTATATTTTAAAGAGAAATATTAACGCTTATAGTTCTAAATTATGCATCATGGAGAGAATTTTTTTTTAAATTTATCCTGCAAATCATGTTAATTATGAGATAATATAGTATTTAGGCAAATTTTACTGTGCACTACAATAAGATTTCGCAGTAAAATTTATTGTAGTGCACAGTAAAATTTACTATAAATACTATATTGTACCTAAATACTATATTGTCTCACAATTAACATGATTTTCAGGGTAAATTTTAAAAGAAAATTCTCTCCGTGATTATACATATAACTTATTATTATCTCGTCTTTCACCGTTTTAAGATAGTGGTTTTTTTTTATTTTTTACGACACATTTTTATTGTAAATATTTTGCACGGACAAGTCAGTTTACCTGCGTCATTTTATCACTCTTTCCCTCCCAACTGAGTCTTTCGTCGTAAAAAGGATCATTATTAGTCCCGATGAAGATCGGCTCCCAGTGTACAAAGCTGCCGGTCCTCTTGCCGACGTGGAAGATGTGCAGGTCCTCCGTCTCCGGCGCTTCCTGCCATTCTTTGCTCTTCGGCACGTTGTGGCAGCCGGAGCACAATTTCTTATGAAACGGTATGACGGTGCCCGCTTTCAGCATCTGTATCTGCAAATTTATACGACTCTTCGAGACGGGGCTTTGCGAAGAGCTTATTCGAGACGCGCGTAAACAGATCTATTTCTGCTTCCGAAAATATCCGCTTCGATTGTGAGGATTTTGTGAGGATGAAAATAAGCCAATTGGCACGTCAGATCAGCACACCTTTGTATGACGTTTCGACCTCTGATTCATCACCTCCGGTAGGTTTGACAACAAAAAAAAATAAGTAAGCAGAATAAAAGAAATGTGCAAATATATACGCGCGTCGAGATTACAATCGCTCTCTGTTACGCTGCGCTAGTTCTGAATTCTGACGTGACAAAAGGTGCATTGTGCCGTGCCGTGCCGTGCGGTACGCACGGGCGGCCGGACAATAGCGACGCTAATTCTACGTATCAAGGTCCACGGTCAAAGGAAGCTCCATTGATTCGCCGTCGACGACCCTCGCGTCCGCGCTATTAACGACACGACAGTCGTCGGACGCACCGTCGGGCCCCGTCGCGCTCTCTTTCGCGCGACGCTTAATTGTTCCCCCCCCCCTCCCCCTCCCTCCTCTCCACCCGACGGATCCGCGATCCGCATGCATGCATGAGAAATCGGCGAACGATTCGCGAACGTACCAGATGCGTCTTATTGTTAGGCGGCTGACTCTTCTCGTCCACCTCGAAGATGGACAGCACGAAGAGCTTGGGATTGGGCTTGTGGAGGGCCGGCTGTTCCCGCCGCCGGATCATCTCGAGGAACTTGACGGGCAGATTCGGGCTGGGGTACAGCTCGATGTCGCTGGCGAACACGTAGAAGGTGGGCGCGGACTCGCGCGCTATGTTGCGGCCCACGTTCACCGGATACAGCAGCTTCTTCTCGTTCTTGTACATCTTCGCGAGGCTGACGTTCACCCACGGCGGCCCGAGCGTGCAGTTGTACGTGTCGGCGGTGATCTTCTCCGACGACGGTATCTAAGACGGGATCATAAAACGAACGTTTAAAAAAGAAAACATCAGGAAGCTCGGCAGTTTCGCAAAACTACATGTGAACGTAATTGCGTTAAAATCTTTTCCTGCAATCTCTTGTATATTTTTTCGCGTTGATAAGTCATGCATATATTTTTTCTTTTCTACGTGACTTAGTGTCGTCAGTTGTCGTCGTTACGGATGACGACACTATGATAGAACATTGCATCCGACCGATTCGAGGGAAAGGAATTTATACCCAGTGCAACGACGGGATATTCATGCATGCGGGATAAGCGGTTTCCGATTGTAATCGCGATTACGTTAAAGACTCGTTTGCGAAACGCGAGCCACGCGAGCTTCGTTCCTCGCGGGACGAGACCGCACGTGGAAACCGCGGGGCTGTTTTACGATATATCCAGATACGTCAGTATCCGCCGGATCTGACGGTGCTCGTTACAACGCAAATAGACAGCAATAACGGCAACGAACAATCCCTGCAGTTCGTGGTAGGAACTAAATTTCCCCTTCGCGAACGAATTGCATATGCATAAGGTGAATTCATGCACGCACCACGTTCGTTGAAACAAATTATCGCGGAGGAACGTAAGGTCTGATATCAAATTTCTAATTAATTGCTCGTATTGCTCGTAAGCGGCATTTTAGCAGGCGAGTAAGTCGTCGATTTTTGCAAAAAGTGATCAACGATTGCAGAAAATGTTGCAGAAAATGATATTGATATTGATACTGATAAATATTGATAAAACGAATCCCGTTTTATTTGATAAAAAAAGAACAATTGCCACAAAAAAAATATATACTAAAAAATTTCAAATTCAATGTAAATAAATATTTTTGAAATTTCACGAATATGTAATTACAAATAATAATTGATAGCAATTGCGAGAAATTAGTAATATTTAGCGCATAACAAATTTAATGTTAATATTGCAGGTTTTATCATAATTTTTCTGAAATTCCAAGTCGGAATATCGATAAAGAGCAACGTGTTATATTAGCATACTCGATACTTGCAAGATGATTAGATTCAGAACTGTGTATGCAGGACTCAGGAAGGATTTAGTGAACACGCGGGGCATTCGGTAACAGGCACAAGTGGTTAACAGGAATGAATGCTCGTCATATCGAGCTAGGACATTCGCCAGATGCTCGGAAGTGCGGTGTATCTGGAAATTCGAGAGGGACACGGAGAACACTAGCCGGGACTCTCTCGAGGGATAAGTCTTTGGGTCGTCTATTTACCACTTTTGGCACGTGTTTGCTGCTGAAGAAGATGTGAAAGGTCACCAGTTGCGAGACCAGAGGACTGCCGCAGTTCCTCGAGTACCTGATGGCGTCGAGGGTCGCCGGGAAGTCGGTGCCGGGTGCGTGCATGGCGATCGATATCGGCGCCCGCCAGCGCTCCAGCAGCGGCTCCAGATTGTCGAGGAACGTGTAGTCGGCGTGCGTGGTGTACGTCACGCTCTCCCAGCATCTCACCGCCATGCTCATCGGCACGTAATTGTACAGGACCCAGTAGTCGCCGCGCTGCGCCCGCCTCGGCTCGGTCGACTTCTCGTTGCAGGGCACGGCCTCCTTCAGGCTCATCGGTTCGCGCGTGACGCTCGACGTGCCGTTCTTCATCTGGTCGTGGAAAGAGAAAGAGAGAGAGGAGGTTTAATCGCCGTTCGAGAGAGAAATTTGCATGGAAAGCGGCGGAAATACCGCGAATAGCGGCGGCGATCGCCTACAAGCCTGAATTCCTCTACGACATCCCGACGCGCCTCTGAAACCAATACCCGCCTCTTTCTATACGACGAGTTTAGATACTAAGATATAATATGCCTCATTTAATATCCCAATCGAACAAATGAAGATGTATATCTATTTCAATTATTATTAATTCAAATTAATTACGATATGTAGTATTTCTATTAATTCTCGATTACATCATCATTTTCATCGCCGTAGTAACACATCATAATAATTGGACAAGCCGCATTCAACGATTAATCTAAACGTCAGCCACTCAAGGATCAAGCCATCCAATAAGAGGGGTCAGAGAGGAGACAAGAAAAAAAAGAAGCGAGCGGCGCGAAGGAGACGGAAGGAGAGTGAATACCGTCTGATTATGCGGATGCTCCTGCGGCTTGTCGACGGTCTCGGCCTTGGCCCCGTTGGGAGGAGGCGTCGTGGTGACGAGGATGATCCCGAGGGGACGGCCGGCGCCGCCGTTGTTGGTCGGCGCCGCATTATTGGTGGCGCCGACGAGCGCGGCCGACGACGACGACGATGACGACGAGGAGGATGCGGCGGCAGCCGCGGCGCCCTTCTGGGTGCCGTTGACGAGGTTATCGTAGGTGTCCGATTGGAGCGGCGCCGCCGCCGCCCAGTTGGTCGGCGGTTCCTCGATCCACGGCCCGGACGAGCCGATGTGGGCGCACACGTACAGCAGCACGCACACGTTCAGCACCACCGAGAGGCGCAGCGCCCAGTTCCTGCGGGCGATGGCCGCGATGCTCATCCTCCAGATCTCCTCCGGATCGCGGCGACGACGACGACGACGATGTGGGAGACGCGTAGAGAGCCGGGAAGGAGTATTTCAGCGGGGAGGGAGGGGTTTCCGCTCGGGCGACGATGTCAATCTCCTCCCGCGTCGTTATCGTTGCGTCTCGGGTCGGCGGCACTCTTGCTGACGTCGACCCGCCGCGTCCATCCCTTCGCGGCCCACGACTGGTCGGCGGCGATCAGGACCTGCTCATGGTCCCCCCGGAGGCTGTCGACCGCGGGACCCGGTTGCGTGCAGCATCTGAAACCGGGTAATGGAAGGGGACTTTTGATTATGACGGAGGTCGCTACAAATTACTTCGGGAGCTTATTCTCGAACTTTAGCGAGTGCACACGCGAGTGTGCATGCACCGGGCGCTCATTACAGGCGATTTCAATAGCTCTACAGGAAACGAGATTAAAAAGTATAAATACGTCTGTTCTGTAACTATAATAAATTCCAAGTCTTGGAAAACGAAAATTGAGTCATTATCAAATCTGTTGATCTCGCTTGCTTATACATTAATTCCCTCCGTAGAGCCAATCGAGCATTTGAAAGCAAGTTCCTTATTTCTCAATAATATGGGCAAATAACATCCTTTAAATATTATAGATATATTACATCTCACAGCTATATCAGCGTTATATTAATCCCCTCTGAAGAGCCAATCGAACATTTGAAAGCAAGTTCTTTATTTCTCAATAATACTGGCGAATAATTTCCTTTAATTATAAATATATATTACATATCTCACAGCTACATCAACGTTACACGTTAATGCATAAAATCTAAAGCACGACATTTAATTAACACATAAACTTATGCAAACAAACGTCTCCGTATTTTTTATATCGCGCATGTAACTGATGCTGCAACTTCCAAAGTAGATGCGCGGCAGCGTTCGCTGCAAACAGGTACACGGTTGCTCCGCCCCGTTTCATCCCGCTTCAATAGCAACACAGCTGCGATATCTCTCGTTGGATCGCGCTCGTCTCGTTTATCTCACGATCCAGTTTATAACGCATGTCGAGGACGACTTTCCCCCTATATCTCGCATCTTCTTCCCCGTCCGACGTTACGTCGGGAGTGTCGCAACCGCGTCGCGCCGCTCCGTAACGCGACATTATCGAATCGGGCGGTCCGAATTGAGCAACGGCGGATTCCTTCCGCGATCCCGTTCGAGCCGAGCCGAGCGTCGAGCGAACGAGCGAGCGGCCGAGTGAAATCGAGAGGGAACGCGACAGGACGGTCATTATATCGAAAGACGGAAAGGACGACGACTAATAAGAGAAGCGCGACCGAGAGTCGTCGGCCTCTCCTCCTCGTGACCGATCTTGCGTCAACTACTCCAACGGCAACGGAGCGCCGAACGGGACTCACGAGTCACCGCCGTTAATTCTCGACGACTTTCACGCCGGGAAGACGATTCTCCTTTATCGCCTGTCGTCTCTTTGGTCGTGAATTTTCCGGTTGATTTCCTCCTCAGAGAGGAAGTGCCCGCAGGAGGCGGACTCGTTTACGAGAGTCTTAGAGTCTTAAAATTCCGTTTCCTTTTTCTTGTCCCTCTAATGGAGTTTTACATAATTGAGGACTCGGCGCAGGAAAAAAACGTATAGCGCGCGCGCGGGCTAAGAAGCGAGACGTCGTAGATCGACTCCGCATTGACCGAAGACGAGACTTTCGAATTAAAAAGTAATATCGTACACAAACTAGGTCATCCCGGTTGCCCGTAATGCAAGGCAAACGCTACTGAAATGAAAAGCGACGGGAAACGGGCTTTAAAGCTAGGGTATATATACTCCGGTAGGAAAACATTGTAATGGTATATTTCGTGCCGGGGGAATAATTTACGACATGCGATATTCGACCGTTATAACAGGCCGCGGCGTATTTCAATCTTAAAAGTTGGAATTATCGGCGCGGCGCATTGGGAAATTGCACGACCGCGCTCGCGCGCGCGCGATTTCTGCTTGCAAAATTTACTCCGACTTAAGAAAGATGCAGAGGCGCGTAATAAACGTCTATCTTCGTCTTCTCGCTTGTATAATAGCCGCATTATCGAGACTCGTACGCCAAACATTTACTTAGTTATCTTAGATAAAGCAAAAGATAAGATTTATCCATCGAAGAGCGGGAGGGAAAAATAAGAGTACAATAGGATACACCGATAATCGCGAAATGATAATTATAGCAAGGTTATCGGTATTATTCAACCGACAATTTTATGTCGCCGTACGGAAAGAACAATTTTGCTGAATCCAGATCTGAAAATAATTTTTGTTCAATAATCAAAATAATTTTGTGCGAAAGTCATAATGATTGCTAGAATATCAAAACGTTTTATAGCAATGATTATCAGTTTTAACATTCCAACAAATTATTTTGATAATTCAACAAAAAATTATTTTCAGATCTGTTTTTAGCAAAATTTTTAGACCTTTCAACAAAATTGTTCTTTCCGTGTACGTATATAGTCACGCAAATATTGAAGTAATACAAGATATATATAAAATGAAAAGAGATACTCGATTTCGCGGTTTTCTCCCCCCCCCCTCCCTCCCTCGCGTACAATGCGTAATCCGATTAGAAGTGATTTCCGATGGCGAATCGCCGCGCGCCGTCGCGCTCGCGATAAGAGCTCGACGCTCGATTTGACGACCGTGGTCCGTATTCAATACGAATGCTCGTTAACACGTTAACTGCCACGATGGTCGTTCGCGAAACTTTTTTAAAACGTATTCATAGAAAGCAAATGCCATCTAATATAGGATTTTAAATGACACAACTAGCTATATATAGATAACGACGTAAAATGAAAAGTGCCCTGTTCAAACTATCAAGATGATATAATGATACAATCATGTCATGCAATATCTTATTATAATATTGTTGATAATAAAAATTCTATTACACACGACATGGCTGTATTTGAGACATACAAAACACGGTGAACTTTAACCAATCGCGCCAAAGATCAGTGCAAATATCAAATAATTAACGGGGAATCGCGAAACAACGGGGGGGGGGGGGAGTGGAGGAACTGTCGTGACGCGAAGGACGCGCACCAGATCTCGCGAGAAGAAGAAGCAAAATCCGCGAAGCTGCCGCGCAGAGAGTCGGACCCCTCTCCCGATTTCATCCGTCGAAGCGACAGGTTTTTAATTATCGACTTTCCTCCAAAGGGTCGGCCATCCGTTTCACCATTGATCGCACGGGGGAGGAAAACTCATCAACCGCCGGGTGTGGGAGTTCTTTGATCGCGCGGGAACGCGCAAACACGATCGCTATTTTTAAAACGCGGCGAGCACACGCCCGCGTGTGCTGCCCCGCCTGTCGTGCAATCCTCCCGTAAAGCTCGCGCTTATATACGGAAAGTTCGTGATAGCGGATCGCGGCCGTTATCTCGCGGAAATTTTCACTCGATTCTTTCAGCGCGGCGCGCCCCCGACGTGGAAACGCGGCGGTATATGTACAGCCTGTAGCCCCCGCGAAACTTTTCTGTTGCAACTTCGTGGATATTAACACGCTGACAGCCGCGTTTTCTGCCACGTTTATCAGATCATGTTGCGCAACGACTTACAATTAGTTATCTTCAATTACATTATGTTGTAATTTTAAATATATATGTATATATATAAGATAGATAATATATGTATGTATATATCTAAAAGTTATAAAAAATGTAACATAGTTTCATTTAATGCAATTGTACATATGTGTTTGTAAATCAAAATAAAATTACGTTATAACTCTTTTAGATATATATGTATATTTTATAAGATATATATATATTTTTGAAATGATCTTTATATAGAAGATCATTCCAAAATAAATCACTTTAAAGTAAGAACACGATTATCACAGGATTTATACGACGTTCAAAAAGATTTACAAAACCAAATTTGCACAACTGCTGGCGCAACAATATATACTAAGAACCGTTTTATGATAATATTGTATGTGGAGTAAGCTGTAAAAATTGACCCATCACAATCGAGTATTCTCCTCACATTTGACTGTGATTGTTCAATTCTTATGGCTTACGATATATATGACATACTGTAGAACGGATTTAATCGTAACGGCTGCCGCATACACTTTCCGTAATAGTAATCATAAAGATGTACCGTAAGAATTGTCAAAAATTCTCGACTGTGATTGGCTAATTTTTATGGTACCTCTTACGACTACTGTTGCAAAAAGTGTGTGCGGCAGCCTTAATACCTAAAGTTTCCTTAAACCCTAACACGCCAGTCAAGGGCCTGGAAAACCCTGTCAAAAACTTTAATTCCCTAACAATATGGGATAATTTTAATTTTTAAGATTGGCAGTACTAAAAAAAACTTTCGAGAACATGTTTCGAGAACACGCAGTGCAAATGTTTGATTCATTTTTAATTGTGGTGCAGTGAGAACTAAAAATTATTGAGTATTCAGAGTGTTCTTTCAGACCTTTATTGGCATTTTTTCGCGATCGACATGGAAGTAAGTAGATTTTTTAATTCTTTTCATTTTGTGACAAAAGCCTGTTCGTTGCGACTTCTATCCCTACAAGAGACACAGGAAGACAAGTTTTTATGTCTATCATGTCAAACCCCACGATGCGAAGAACATCAATGATGTGTACAACCTGCGTTCCTAACAAATAAAATAAAACTATAAATTGATATTTTTGGTCCATTGTTTAAAAAATTTTTTCAAACATATTTTCATTTTTATTAAAATTTCATTTTCATTAAAATTTCATTAAAACATATTTCATTAAAATCCTTTTCAATTCATTTCTATGTATTTTATTAAAAACTTATTAGAAAATAAAATATTAGAAGTACAACTTATTAGAAATATAATCGATTAGAAAATGAAATTTTTCAATTTCTTCAACAATCAGAATCATGAAAGTAATAATTAACTTTGGAAATTGGATATGTTAAAATTATTGGAATATATAATTATTTTTTCTTTGCAACATTATTATTAAAACTCTAAAATATCGGGGCAAAAGACAAAATAAGAAAATAGGTATTAGAATGAAAGATACAGATATTTTTATGAAACGTGTACATTTCGCTAAATCATAGAAATACTTTTTTCAAAACAATTTTGTACAATATAATTAATAAAATTCAATTTTTAATTTTTTTTGGCACATTCCTATTCTATACTATTCGAAATTGTTATGGAAAAACAAACATTTACGAATTAATAACATTTACACCGGATTAAAATTCAGCTTTTGGTGGCATATTCCTATTCTATGTCATTCGAAATTGTTATGGAAAACAACTATATACGGATTAATAATATTTACACCGGAATTGCATATCAAAATATTCGACAGAATCTCACAGACCCTGACTGCTATCTGCATCAGCAAAAAAAGGTCTAACGACCTAGAGTTGTCATAATATACATAATAATCATTCTTGCGGAATAAACAGCTATTATGTAAAACGCTTACTAATGCAAATAGTAAAATATGATGACATCATATACATATATTGTATGCAGTAAATATTAAAGTTACCAAAAAGTCGAAATATTACGATGAATATTAGGAGCAACGACTATCATCAGTATCATTTTGATTCAAATATTTATTACAAAACATGAACATTGACTATGTTTATATTATAATTTCACTTTCCACTCGACTCGCGTATATCGCGTAGGGCCATTGCCCGACTAATGAAACGCCCGCGTATCGCGCATGAATAATAAATCAAGAGTTATATAAATATCAATTAACGGTCAAACATAATAATCTTTATCGACCAAAAGCGAATTTTGATAGATTAATAAACATTAAATAATATCTTGAATCTATTCCATAAATCCGTGAAAAACATTTACTTTTAATTTTTAAAACGTTTAAAACGTTTTCGAACATAAATTATATATATTTATTCCCCCATTTTGTGCCATTTGATAAATTTAATAAAAAATGTCTTTGCAAAAGACAGATTATAATTGCATGCTTCTCCTGATTTTTCTCTGGAAAGACATTTGCATTTTTTATAAATTTAAATTTTTTTTCTAACCCCTTTTTCCCTTTCAAATATGCAGCCTCTTTGAACATCTGGTCTCTTCGGTCGAAAATGGAGAAGCAACAATTTACGAGTATATATCGACGGTGCGCGAGCGAGTGTCTCAATTACTTTGCGTCGCGGGCTGCATGCATAACGCGAAATTTTCCACGCTATACATACAGACGAATACGTCGGTAATCTATCGATTTCGGAAGCGGCAATAAAGGACGCCGTATTTTTCTCCAAACGAGAATTCGTCGACCCATCACGCGCCGCGCCGCGCCGATCCGACGATCCGCTATCCGCGTTATCGATCCACGATCGCCCCCGACCATCGCGATCCTGAAAACCCACGCGCATCCGTTCGGTCTTCCTGTCTCTCTTCAGGAAGTAGGCGTCGGTGACCGAAATTGATAGCGGCCCGGCGTCGAAATGATTCGTGCGCGCTCGTTAATCATTCGCCTTACGTCCCGTTGACGCGTCCGAAACTCGACTCCCGCCAAGACCGCATATCGCGTCATATTAGCTTCAACGCGATCTCGTTAATTAAAGGCTGTTATCTCATCGAAAATTTATAGTCCCTGATTATGCGGATGTACGCGCGATTTAAATAACTTTTGCACAAACCATTGCTTTTACAGCGTACTCATCCTTGGTGCCACGCGACACGCGGTAATCGTACGATTACCGGAAAAGGCTTCCGTGACTTGAATCATTTTTTTTTTTCAAACTCGCTTCGAGTTTTTTGAAAAAATGTCAAAAGCTGCGGCAGTCAGAGGCGCAAAGGGCCGCTTAATTCATGCTGCGCATGATGTATGTACGCCCCGTCTCTCGACTATTCGCTGCTGCATCAAGCCAGAATATATTTAGCGGCGGACGGAAGTTGTGCTTTCGCGTTCGCGTAGCGTGGACGGCCGAAGCTTATCAGCGTTGCATAAACGGAAAGCTTAAAAGGGCTGAAACGACGGCGTAGCGTTCGCGAAAAACCGGAGAGAGCTCCGGCCAGCCTTATCCAGGGGGTACCTTTATTGCCTTTCAACGGGCACGTGAATCATGAGCCGTGTCGCCAGGCGCGAGCTTGCACGCGCACATTATTAACGCACAGTTTTCTATGCGCGCGCGATAAAATTGTCATTAAATTATTTTTAACTATTAGTAACTTACGTTGTGCAGGTGAATCACTCGATTGCGATCTTCGTGATAAACATCACGAAGGCGATCCGTCGTCACGCGACACGTACGCCACGCGCGCGCGACGTTGCACAGAGGCAGCTGTTTAATTTGCGTCTCTCGCAATTTACGGCGCGCAACGCAAGTATCGTAACGCGATCTCTCTTTCCTTGTGAAAATGAAAATGGAACGGGATACGCACGTACCGTCGCAAAACTGCACTCTCAGCGCTTGAAATACCGTCGCGTTATGAAGCTTTACTGCATAAATTAAATTCCCGGAGAGACCCAATTAAGATATTACCTTATATTTAACCTTATATTAATATAACAAAATATATATATATATATATATACATTTTATTTTAAAATGTAAAACTAAAAATAATTCTGAACATATACCTATATATATATTATACACACACACACACAC
>NW_012026802.1:3453711-3476556 GCF_000956235.1 Wasmannia auropunctata
TTCCGATCTACACACGGAAAGAACAATTTTGCTGAATCCAGATTTGAAAATAATTTTTGTTCAATAATCAAAATAATTTTGTGCGAAAGTCAAAGTGATCGCTAGAATATCAAAACGTTTATAGCAATGCTTATCAGTTTTGATATTCCAACAAAATATTTTGATGATTCAACAAAAAATTATATGGAATATATATCGTCGGAATATCGGAAGCGGAAAGATAAACCTGATAAACACGCGTCTTCCTATCGATTGAAAGTGCAAATTTGGTATAGAAAAGGCTCGATTTGCCAGTCGCAACGGTAAATCAATTTTCCCTCGTTATTTCGCGCGAAATTCGCATAATGTGACGTGGAATGTACGCGAGATTGGATGATTTTATCGTCGCGTTCGTCAAAGGTATTCTTTCTGCGTTCGAGCGACGAGCGAGTCCAATTACCGTGGAAAGAAATCAGGCGAACGAGACGAATTCCCTGCAGGTTCATTGTGACAAAGCTGCGGAAAATACGAGCAAATATAACGGGGTCAAAAGCAAAACTCGTGAATAAGAAGTAGGAATGAAACGCGAAGGAGAAAATAGCGAGTTATATATAAATATTGTCAAGTTTCGCGCAAATGGATTGGGATTAATTTCGATCGCAAGATTGAAACTGCCGGCGAAGTCGTTGCTTCCACCCTTCGCCGAAAACACGTTCGCGTAAAATAATCCCCTACCTATATCTATATAAATTTCCCCTTCGCGCGTGTTGCCGCCGTCGCCGCGTTTGTTCGATATAACAATTAGGCCCGATGAATCATGCGTATCAACGCTCGGATCGGGGATACATTCTTATCCTCTTGGCCACCGGGTTCGTCGACCGACCGCGGTGACGAGCCTGCGACATTCGACGCTTACACGCGCTTACCGTTGTGCAGGCGAGTAAAATTTGTGAAACGACAAGGAGGAAAGTATCGCGCGGATACTCTTCGCCTATGCTCCGCGTCTGCACCGCTATTTCGTTAAACACGATCGCTACGCCCCGATAAACGGCGCGCCGTTATCCGAGCTGGCCGAGCCTCTCCCGCCCGCCCGTATATCTTCGGCATTTAATTAAAGCGGTTAATTTATTGCGATTTACCGACACGCGCGTGTATATAATATGTATCGCTGGAAGCCGATTAATCGCCGTTCTCGTCGAACTCTCGCGAGATCGCGCGCGACTTAATTTAGCTTAATACACGCCAAATTGGCGGGGTCACGTCGCACGGTCGAGCGGACAAGTAATTTCACGCTGGCATCACGATCGGTTGTGCGCGACGCCGCGCCGTACGGCTTCTCATCTCGGCGCAGCAAAACAACTGCATATATTAAGCCGAATGAGATGAGATTTATATATATATGTGTGTGTAAGCAATTGCGCCAGATATGACTATATATATATATATATATACATATATATATATACATATATATATATATATATATATATGCGCGACTCGCGATTTGTAATTCGCAATACGCGATTCGTAATGGATTTGCGGAAGTTCGTCGTTCGCCATCAGTATATGGAGCCTTCATATTATTTATACATGCGATTCACGGCTCATCGTTTGCACGGCGTATAGCTACACGCATAAATCAATACGATTTGAATGATTCGCGTCCTTTGATTTCATCGAAAAAAACCGTCCCCGCGCTGGCGAATCGCGAACGAATGATAAATATAACGAATCCGCCTATTCATAAAATCTCTGCAAATCGCAAACTATATACGAATCCGGAACACAGCTGGACTGTGAATCCGGTCTATAGCCCGGTTCGCGATCAGATGTGTATACGTCGCACGATGTATACGATAAGATGAATCGCGCGGCGGCGGATCGCACGCGCGCCGCGTTTCGTTATACGCGCGATAAAGAGTGACACTGCGGGCGCCTTCGCTTCCGCGCGCGACAGTGCGGCTAAATTATTTACACCGCCGTGCGGTTTTCACTGTGTGGTTGCACGCGATGTGCGCGCGAGTCGGTGTGCGATCGATGGCTCGACGCGCGATGCGCGATCGGGTGAAGCTGAATGAAAGGCGGAGAGCGTGGTTCTCGCGTGCAATGCGTATACGCAACGCCGAGGCGCCCGCGAAATGCTTCTTTCTCCCCCGAAAGAGCGGCGTGAAGATCGGTATATACAATCACGGAAGTGATATATTAATTACAGAAATTATCGAGTTATACCAATTGTCTCGAGTTCAGCCGAGTGTGACATCTATAGAACTCCCCATCATGTTACTCGTTCACCGCTCCTGCATATCCTATTTCCAGAGATTCTATAGATATTTAAATCATTTGGCTCTTAATTTTCTCTCTCTTTTTTTAAATTTTAATGAAGCGATTTTTTTAATTTTAATCAAGAATGAATTATCTTTCATTCGGCCGCGACGATCCGACACAGTTACGTCCGATGTCGCGGAAATGTTTTCGAAATGATTGATATGTACATGTATAATAACAGAGACGATTCGCGCATGCGGTCCCGGCCGCTCCGTAATTATTGCGGATTAAATTATTACGCGGCGCGAGATGTATTTTTGCGAAATAACCGGCGCTAATCCCTTCGGATGTGTTGTACGACAAAAGAGATTGCTGAGAGAGAGCGTGCACGCGCAAATAGGTTTTCTTCGTAATTACTTTATAGGGAGGCATGGAGCGTTTTCGCGTTCACTTATCGCGTCCGACACATAAATCTCCCGGATACGATAAACTCGCAGTAAAGCCGCGTCGATCTGCCCCGCCGCAATATGCCCCTCTCGTCAACTTGATCGTGACGAAACCTTTTATCTGCTTTTTCATCGGCACGAAAGCGCCGACCCGTTCCCGCGTGCTTCCCGCGTGCCGCCGCCGCTGCGCGCGCGAACCTTTTTATGACGACAAATTAAATTTCAGTAGAATACAAATTGCTCTTGTACGTAACGTACAGAAGAAGTAAAGGGCTTCCTAAGTAAATTTTGTACTATTATTGGAATTAATGGAATAAGCATTTTTATTAGATCGGATACGCACGGCGGTTTTTCTTGTGCAATTTCTATTCCAACAGGAGCAGGGAAAATCGAATTACTAACTGGCGACTGCATGGCGTTTCAGAAATTGCAGTGACGTTATCATGTATAATCTTCCGCGCGGCTAAATTTTTAAATTTTCCTCTGGAAACGCGTGATACATCCATGATTAACGCAAATAAATTTAATATTAAAATTGACGAGGTAGTATAATAATATTAATATTGACTGCCGTGGAAATGGATAACTGGCGACCAGCCAGTAATCGAAATATTTTAAAACGGCCTGTAAAATATAAATTCCATCTAATATATGTTTTAAATAACTGATTTGAATGACTGTTAAATGACTGTTTTGAATAACAATGTTAATTAAAAAATGCGTTATTCAACACAGTACACGAAAAGAACGATTTTTCTGGAAGATCAAAGATTTGGATTTGAAAATAATCTTGTTAGACCATATCAAAGTAATTTTGTTGCAAACTCGAAAATGATAAGCGTTGCTGTAAAACGTTTTTATATTCTAGCAATTTATAGTTTGACTTTCTAACGAAAATATTTTGATGGTCCAACAAGAATTATTTTCAGATATGTAATTCAGTAAAATTTTTTTAAACCTTTCAGCAAAATCGTTCTTTCCGTGTACTTGCATAGGATGTATTATTTATAAGCTTATTACTACAATATTTTATCTTTGTATAATTATGATAATATGAAAACTTTTAAACCTTTCAGCAAAATCGTTCTTTCCGTGTACTTGCATAAGATGTATTATTTAAGCTTATTACAATATTTATGTAATTATTATATATTATATAATTATATCTTTATATATAATTATGATAATACTATGACACACGATAAGACAAATACAAAATACTCGTTGATTAGACAACATGTTATCACACTAATAATTGGCGACTGTGCCTACTGCGGCTCTTTCCCAATTGATCAAGAGACGCAAACACAGACGCAGTCAGCAATCGCTAGTATAATATAATACGGCCAGATCGACGCAACAAAAAATACGTTTTATCTGCGCACGAGTCTCTGGAACAAACACCAGAGACAAATATTTCCCATGATAAATGCGAAGAGGACTCGAGTTCGCGACGCTTGCCCAAACTGATCCACGTTCGACAGCAATTAACATAAGAATTTCGTGATGCGAAATCGGATCGTTTTGCGCGCGGGCCAACGCGGGCGAACCCAGAATGTTCCAGAGCGACATGCATTCGCGTTTTCAAGTAATCGCGGCTCGAATTCGCGGCCGGAAGTCAAAACAGCGCGCGCGAATTGATAGACACCTATTATTAGCACCGCGCGCGTGCACGTCTAGCATCTCGAGAGCGATCGACGTTAACGGGCGGCGAAACAACGGGCGAGCCGCGGGCACGTATCGCCCGTACCGTCACGTACCCGCGATCCGCGATAATTCCACAACGATCTGTGATTTGTGGCGAGCGCATGCCCGGCGTTCGCTCGCGAGCCCCAGCCCGACAGTTTGATCTCACGGGCAATCGAGGATCGATCGACTTTCGTGCCCGTAATGAGGCACCTCCTCAAGACGAATCGCATATATATCCTGCGTATATCCGCGCGCGAGCTTTCCGTGCTTTCGATCGTTAACGAGCGGAGCATTCAACAGGGTCGTCATTCTTCCGGAGGAGGCACAGGCGAGAGAAAAATTTCTCTCTCTCTCTCTCTCCCCCGCGGACGGGGAATTAATCGGGAAGAAGCCCGTGAATGTTAAAATTCGTTACTGTAAATTACGATATCGGAAATTTCCCCGGGGCTCGGCGTTATCGACGTCGCCCGTATCGGAGTAGAAGTTCGCTTCCCATTTACGTTTATACTCGGGAATTTCGACCTGGCAAGTTGAAAATTAACTCCCCCCCCCCCTATCGCGCGGATTTTATAAAAACGCGCGGAAAATTGCGAGAGGGACAAAGGGAAAACGAGGAAACGGCTAGAATGTTAAACGGAAATTTAACAAAATAAAGTAGAGAGGCACGACGCGCTAATGCGATTGATTTGAGACACCGTGTTTTCGAGACGCGCGAAGTAGCGTCATCAATCAATTCGTCGTCGCCTCGCGTAAGTAAGGTAACGCCTTATTGCACACGTGTGCAAGCGCAGCTCGTATATGTATATATATTGAGGAGCCAAGCTTCACGCCGGCTTTTCAAGGTAATCCGGTTTTCCGCCTTCTGATCTGGTATAATAATCTGATCCTTTTTTTATTATGTTTTTCTCGCGCGCGTTCGATCGCACTTTCCGGCTTCTAGAATCGCCTTCGCGACCGCCATGGACAAAAAACCCGTGTATTCTCATTTTTCCTAGCCGTTACCCGTTTTTTCCTCACCTTCGAGAAATTAACGGCGATTATTATACTTTTTTTCTCACCTGTGGAGGTTCGACACGCACGAACGAGCGCGCAAATCAGTCGACAACGCTCCCCACATAGACGCTGACAGACGGAAGATTTAACTCAGAAATTAATAAATTAATAATGTGTAAGATTAAAATGAAAAATTAATAAATTAATATTTTTTAATTAAAAAAGATTTAGCTCAGAAATTATTAATTTATTAATAAATTAATAATATATAATACGTATTTTTATTCTGAATAATTAATAATACATATAAGATTAAATTGAAAAATTAATAAATTAATAATATAACATTTTTTAACCGAAAAATTAATATGATATTAAATAAAATAAATTTAAACTTGGAAATTATACATCACGTTTATAGTATTTAATATTTATATGTAATAAACATGACATATAATTCAAAGAATACAATAAAAGAACGAAATGAACAATGGACAAGTGTATGACAGTAACTACATACAATTTGAGTGCAACTTAATATAAAAGTCTAAAAAGCAATGAATAAATTTGCTATTGTGTGTGAAAGTCTCCGTTATAATTCATCTACCTGTCACGCTGGAAAACCGCTCTCGAGCGCCAAGATTTTTGCGCAAAATCGCACCCGTTCGTTCTCGCGAGTGCACACATAAATCGATGCCAACACAGCGAAGCACTATATTGTTAATGAAGTGCGCAACTTGCGTAACCGCGTGTCGCACTCGCGGTCTCGTTTGCCATTTCAAAATTACGACGATAAATCGTCACGCGCTGTGTGTACGCGCGCGCGCGTGCGCGTGCGGTATTGTGCATGCGCACGCACACGCGCGGGATTACTTCGCGTAATAACGACGGTCCTTGCATGCATGTCCTCTCTCGCGCCGAGAGATCGTCGAGAGGCGGTCACACATCGGTAACGAGAAACGCAGTCGAGCCGCACTGCGAAGCCATCCGCGAGCGATCACGTAAACGCAGTGCCCCCGCGTACCCCCCCGGCCCGGGTTACGCCCCTTTAATTAAAAAATCTAGGGCGCGCGATACTTAACGCTCCCCTTAATCACGAAATTGACGGAACAAGTCACGCACCCGTTTGTACGGGGCACACCTTTATTTGCGCTCTGCCACGGTTGCACGGAGGGGAGGAGGGGGGGAGGAAACATAGGGAGGAGGGAAGAAACGACTGACGCGAATATGGTCTTCGAGAAAATTGTTCGCGGACACGGAAAAATACGGAAAAATTACGTGACAAGGCACATTGAGGTAGGCGATGGCGAGAGAATCTATTTATATAAGTCGAACACACGAAGTGATATTAATTTGCATAATTTCGATGACTCGCACAGTCGATAATAAAATTTGTGCGGTAGAAAAAAAAAGAAAAGCGGGCAGAAGAGCGATCTAAAGAGGGAGAAAGTTTCGTTGTTACGTAAATGAAATTAACGAAATTCAAACTAATATCGTAAGTGCACGATGCAATATTACTGTTGAACGTTATAATGATATGAAATTTACATTACGTAAGAAAATCCCCAGTCACGTTCCAAGTAAATCGCAAGAAGGATAAATTTCTTTGATTTATTTCAATTCGATCGATTTGCACTGTTGTGATAAAGGAAACGTGTTAATCTATTGCTATTAGAACCATAATTGAATAAATCAATTTTTCATACAAAAAATAATGATTTTGCTGAAAGATCCTAAAAAAGGAACTACAGCTCTGAAAATAATAATTTTATTGAACCATCAAAATAATTATGTAGGAAACTCAAACTGGTTGCCAGAATATTAAAGTTTTTTGCAGCATTGCTCATTTACATTGAGTTTCCAACATAATTATTTTGTAAAAAAAAAACAGCAAATTATTTTTAGCTCTATATCCAGCTTATAAATTTTACACGGAACGAACAATTTTGTTGGAAGGTCAAAAAATTTTGATCTAAAAATAATTTTGTCGGGACATCAAAATGATTTTGTTGGAAACTCAAAGATGATAAGCATTTCCGTAAAACGTTCTGATATTTCGAGCAATCAATTTGACTTTTCAGCAAGATTATTTTGACGGTCAAACAAGAATTATTTTCAGATGTATCTGTTATCGAGCAAAATTTTTAAATCTTCCAGCAAAATCGTTCTTTCCGTATAGATCTTTCAACAAAATAATTGTTTCTGTGATACAGTTCGTATATAGTTCATGATATACTAAAAGTGTAATTCTGCTGTCGTGTGTTCCTGGAAGTATAATCCTCGGTTGCGTGCGTGTTTAAAAATAAGAAATCTCGATACCTCTCGGGGATTCAGGACGGTTTCTCTCTTCCTTATCAGGCTCCTTCTTTGCGGACGCTAAATCCGATTCGTGTCGAGGCTCCAGGCGTGAGCCGAGGCGGCGGCGGCGGCGGCGGTCCGGCCTCGCGGAAGTTCACGCTCGTGCACTCGCGGAGGAAAGTCACGTATGTCTAATGTCGCGGCTGCAGAGGAACCGGTTCGGCGGAAAGTCCGTCGCGACAACCTTGAGCCGCCGAGCGCACTCACCGCGTCGCCGCGTCCCGTCGTCGCTCGTGGTCACCGCCGTTGCCGCCCGCGGTCGCGATCGAGGCGGCGACGTTTTTCTCCCCGCGCGCGGTAATAGGGAAGCCGTGCAAATTCTAACGTGCAAGTTCACGGTTTCTCGATCGCCGCAGCGCGCGATCGTCCGCACGACTTCACTCCGATCCGGTATGTGGGCCGCCGCGAGAATCCGATCGCCGCTCGCGAAGCGATAGCGACCCGATATCAGTCGCCGTCGTTACGCTCGATATCTCTCTGCCGCACTTGAAACCCGCGGATTCGCCACTTTCCCTTGCAAGCAAGGGGAATACTGGCATATCGCGGCATAGTTCTTAAGCACCAAAATTATTCCATCTCTATACGTTTTTATACGACGTAATTACATTCGAAATGTTTATACGTATCGATGTCTTATGTATGTATATATATTAAAGAAGTCTGTTTCGAAAATCGATTATAATCATTCGGTTGTTTCTACGATTTCAATGTTAAATTCTCAATTTAGCTTATTTTATCAGCTGCCTATATACAATTTCGTTTTTCGTATTCATTACAGTGGCCTATTAACAATATAAATAAATATGAATATTATGCAATTTTAAATTTTACATAAAATATGCATAAATATTTTGAAATATAATGTGAATTATTATTACTTCGATGCAAATGTAATAAACATTAAAACAGATATTAGCATAAATGTATATTCCCTCTCGGCTCTTTCTGCAGTGTTGAAATTATTAAATCCTTCCGCGCGCGGCGCGGCGTCTGGAAATTGCGTTAATCCTTACATCCAAATGTTAACCAAGTGGATATCCCATTGCATAAGGATATACTCGTACATCCGACAACTAGCCAGTCTCGCCCGTACAGACGCAACATTGGATTCGCGTTGCAAAGCTGATTTTGACGTCGGCATCTCGTCATAAAGCCTTTAAAGCCCTTCAGTGCTTTCGCCTCAAAATTCACCATTCACGCGATACTCATCTCCTTCAAATGGAACTATTAATACCGGCGAAATTAGAATTCCGAGAAGGCGGCCTCGTCCAATAATTCAAGGGCTCAAACGTTAATGCACTTGCCCAATCTTGCGGCACGTGTCCCGGAGTTTAGCGACCCACTTGCAAGCCGGGCGGCAAATACCTGCCGTCGCACCCATTCAACACGGGGGCCTGCGCGAATCGCTCGCGATAGGAAAGCCCATATTCGCGTTTACTGCATTATGTACAGCTATCTTGACTTTAAGGCACGCGCCTCCCATAGCGCGCGCGTGCGCGCATGCGCACCTTTTAACGGTAAAACGCTGCCGCTTCGAGACGAGGAAATCGTCTCAAGGTTGCAAGCAAAATAACGGGCTTTAACATACTTATCTTCCCCCGGTTTGCATACATTCCGTGTTCTTTTTCCGACTTTCGATAAACACATCGGGCTTTTTTTTCTCAGATAAACGCGACTGCGATCGGCAAACTCTTTCTTATCTAGAAGTTACATACGCCGTGCATGATATCTACATCAATGTTGCGTGAGTCGCAAACTTGCGATTAGACGTGGCTTCACGCGGACAAAGCAAAGTTTCCCGTAAAAATATTTATGAATTTTACATTATATATATTGCAATTTCTCGCCGTTTCAGCGACAGCGCCGCGCCGTTCGCTTTCCCCGTGGTCCTCTCCCCTCTGTACAGAGAATGGTTTCCGGCTCTGACAGAGAGAAAAGTTTTCTTAGAAAGACGTACAAACGTTGACGTGAATTTTCTTTGAGAGCCTCCACGGAACTTTTCTTCAAGTCCCGAAACACATTTCTCTCCACCAGGCGCTCACGAAACTTCCTATTTGCGCTGGGAGCTGTTGTAAAATTTTTAATATCGATTTGACGATACGTTGAAAATTGATGGATTCGCTCCGTGGAGGTTCATTCGAGAGGGGCCGTACTCTACAGACGGATCGTTGCATTTATCATGTGTAAACAGCGGGTGACGCATGCATCGTCACGAGTTCTCTCTTTGCTCGAAATTGCAATGTTTTTATCAAATATCGCGCCGGTTGAGTACTCTAGATAAAGCATTTCACTGATATTAGATAAAACGGCTTGGGTGCGAAGGTTTAGAGCAATAAAATAATCCCGATATCTAAGAATTTCGCGGAACACATGTCGCTGAATACACATCGCGCTCGTCCAATATCGATAAGTCGAGTATTCGACCATACAAATGTGTAACGTTTTTTATAAATAATAAATAAAACATTTTAGAAAATTATACATTTAACAAAAAAAAAAGATACGTCATTATTTACGAAAAAGAAGATACATCGTTAATTACATTCATTAAAAAAGGAAGCCGTATTATACAGATTTTATTAACGTGATGCTGAAATTACTCGGCGCAATTTCCGATAACGAGCCCTTAAATCGCGAATTCTACGTCAATGATAATTAACAGCGAGGACCCCGATAAATGATCGCGACTTATTTTTGCGGTCGCGTCACGCGAAATCCACATTTTTCTACCGCAAATTCCTCGTCGTTTGAATCATGATGCGTAATATTCTGCGAAGTATAATAATATTCGCGGTGTGTGACGATACGACGATGTGTACCATGAAATTCTTTCTCGCCGGAAATTAAATTCTTCCCCGGCCTTGGGTATCTCGGCTCGAATTTTTACGTTGCGTGTTCTTAAATTAAACATGTGGCGTACTGCGCGTTCTGCCGAATTTTTTCCTCGACTTGTATTATAAAATTTTCAACTCCTTCGCTCGAGGCGTGATGCCCTCGAAAAAAAAAACCAGTTTTCCGCTCTTCTGCGGTCGCCACTTTCTCAGAAATAGCGATTAAACTCCGTCGGATCTTCGTTCAAAGACGGTCACGAGGGAACACGATTCGCGGTCGCGGAAATGCGAATTCATAATGACGACGACGAATCGCGCGTCCGTTCGCGAAGGCACGAGCGGAAAAACACGCGGCGGGGTCACGGGAATTGTTCTTTGTCTCCCTTAAAACTCGCTCGACCGCGACGGCACATTTAACGATATTTATGCGGCACGGTAATATGCACATTCTTATGCGAAATGCCCGTTCAACACTCTTTCTGTTTTTGCTCGTCTCTCGGTCGCGCGAATGACGAATTCTTCTGTGTGTCGTCGCAGGCGAATTTACCAGAGAGAGAGAGCCCCCTTCGAATCCCGCCGATCCCGCGGGACGGAAGAGGGAAGGAGGTATAGAGGAATCCTTTTATTTAGATATCTGCATCGATTTAAACGAGCGTCTCCGCGAATACGAATGAGCGCGGTATTTATTTGTATACGTTATTCGCCTTGAATTTAACGAACGCCTCTGAATATGTAAAGTATACGGGATTTTTATCCAAATGCTCGCCCCAACGATTTCAACGAAAGCTTCAAAGTGTACAATCATGTAGTTATAATCATGATAGATAGGCAATCCACTTCTTATCAGACTCTTCGATATGAATTATTTATCAGGTTTATTTATACAATTTTCGCTTATTAATTATTTTTATTTACAAACTAATATCTTCAATCTAATTTTGAAATCAATTAATAAGCTAGCTATCAATATAATTCAAGCAGAACGGGAAATAACTTTCATATTCACTTTTATGCGAATTTATCTAGTTGGGAAGAGTGCTATAAAAATCGCTTATTAGTGGTGATGAACGCCGCGTCGTCATCCGAGAATTCTATTGTGAATAATGCGAAAAGCACGCGCGAGAAAAAAATATATACCTCTGTATTGAATCGGCATACTTTCTTTTTACGCAAACTCGTATCGACGGTTGCACAGTCATCTATTAGCATACGTGTCATTTCTACGAACATCTGTTAGGTCAAGGCGCCCGTAAAATAGCTAATAAAATACCCCGTGCAGCCCGTGCTTCGTACGTTTGTGCTCGATTGCGCACACGTTTGCTTATCTCACAAAGAAATTATTAAAAGCAATTCCCTCTTAAATAACTCAACCGCGAGGTGCAAATTGCGCCGATAGTCCGCGCGGGAAAAGTCGAGGTTAATAGACAAGAAAACGATTTTCAGTTGATTGCCGGTTGTTAATTGTTGGTAACCGGTTCTGCGACTGATAAAAAAAAAGCACGAAGAGCCGAGAGATGAGTCATGTTAAACCAGTTAAAAAGTTATGTATCCGCCGCGCCGGCGGAAACAAGAGAAACTTTGTTTCGCGAAATTGCCTGTAAATCTCCCGAAAAATCCGGCGCGCCGGGAAAATTGGCGCGATTAAAATTCGGCGCCTCTCGACAGGAAGAAGAATTCGGATTGCGTTGTTCACAATTAATATTGCAGAGGCGTTTCATCGCAATGCCGGGAGCCAGCGGTGTTGTTCCATCGGTTGGATATCGATTGCGGCGCCTGTCCTTACGACGTAGCCCTCGCTAGCCAAGAAGCACTCTGACCGGTCGCTCACCCCTGCCCGCCCCTGCAAATGCACCTGTACCATCCCTCTCCCTCTTCGTGAATTAGCCCTTGCGTAACTAAAGGGAAAACCGCCGTTCTGCAGCCGAGAGAGCAGCCAAAAGAAAGACCGGGAGGTCTCTCTCGACAAACGGTTTTATGCATGTTTCTCGAATATAATCTTATTAGAGAACTTATAATAAGCACACAAAGTTTCTCTATCACGGAACTCTATCTGACGCTTCTACCGTGGCTTTTGTTGATGTTTCAATCGCTTTTAATTATTTTAACTTTTAATTACTTATTTATCTTTATAGTTAAATAAATCAAAAAATTTTATCTGATACATCTTCCAGCGTGGATTTAAAAAAATATATTTTAATCGCTTTTAATTATTTAAAACAACTTCGAGTATAATAATTGGACAGTAAGAATAAAAAAGAAACGCGGTGCTTGGTGCGTAAAATAATTTTATTTTCTTGTGTAGTTTAGTTTACGTACGTTTCGGCCTCCTTCAGGCTTTCTTTCAGCGTTAAACGATACAATAGCAATTCAGTTTCGATAACTTATTCCGCTAATCGACGTAAATATAGTCCGCAGTTTGGAAAAGATTATCAGTACGCCATATCAGTAAATTATTCCGCTATTTATTTACATTGACTAGCGAAATAATTTACTGATA
This sequence comes from Wasmannia auropunctata, assembly GCF_000956235.1. Taxonomy (NCBI): domain Eukaryota; kingdom Metazoa; phylum Arthropoda; class Insecta; order Hymenoptera; family Formicidae; genus Wasmannia; species Wasmannia auropunctata. The sequence goes on from NW_012026802.1 coordinate 3,466,770, forward strand.
TGGCGTACTGTAATCTTTTAATTACCATTAATTAGCGGAATAAATTATCGAAGCTGGATTGCTATTGTATATCATTTAACGCTGAAGAAAGTCTGAAAGAGGCCGAAACGTATGTAAAGAAATATTGTATGCAGGTGTAACTACACAAGAAGATAAAATTATTTTACGCACCAAGTACCGCGTTTTTTTTTACTTTTAATGCCCAATTATTATACTTGAAGTTGTTTTGAATTAAAGAGTCTTACATATTATATGTTAATTTTTAATTATTTTTCTTATCGTTAATTAAATAATGCAAAAACAGAGCTGAAAAATGTTTCGAATTAAACTACATAGAATGGTAGATGATAAATATTTTATAATATATCTGAAGCACGAAAATATTCAACAATTTTTCTGTGAACTTTGAAAGTATCGCATTTTCGCTTTGTTGTGAAATTCTCTTTTATATTTATGATTATAAATGTATTATACATTTTTTATTTTCTCATAAGTGTGTTTCGTTTGTACATAACGCATTTTATTATTCTTTTTATTAACATCGTAATATAATTTTATTAATAGCACAATTTAATTTTCATATACATAAAGCTTTGTGACTGCATTTCATTACTCTTTGTCTCCTGTGATTTTTCAAAGAGAATTATTTTTTTTTAACATATCTTTGTTCAATATTCCAATTTCAATATGAAGATACAATATGCGGATCGATCGAGCAATTCAATCCCCATGAAATGTTCGCGGGGCATAGTTCAGCGAGTACTTTCACGTCTCATCGAGGGGTTTCCTCTTCGTCCTCAAGATGCTTATCTCACACCTCTCGTTCGCGATCTTGGGATAACGCACGATCACCTATATTGTCGAATTTCTTGATAATGAGACATCGAGAACTCTTAGTCAAAATGATTACGTGAGCAAATCATGTCGCGCAAAATATCAAATTATTTACACTTGGCACACATTTTTGGATGAAAGAGTAACTCTTCAAAATTTGCGACACGTACCGGTTTCGGATCTTCGAAGATACACAACGCGACGAAAAAGGAAGCTATTTACAGAGATCGAGATTTATTTTTCTTCTGATCCGCGAACGAGCCTCGATGATCAAACGATTATCTAATTCTAATAATATTCGTTCCTACAAAATAGCGCACTTAATTCTTTTAATTAATTGAATTTTTCATTCTGCTGTACGCTACGGAAAACACGCCGGTCTGTAATCGAGTTACGCAAGATCTGTTGGCGCATCTACGACGCGCGCGGCGGTCGCCCCGATTTTACTTTCGACCGCTGACACGGTCGCCGGTGACCGACGAAAGCTGCTCAAACTTTCACGGCGCGCGGGATCGTAGCACGCGACAGGCGTGCTAATGTTAGAAAGGTCGTACGTTTTCAACTGTGATTGTTCAGCCATGAGACCGTGGCTTGAAATCCATGCAAATTAACTACCGAATCCAAGTTGAAGGACGTGAAAGCGAAATTTAATATCTTTGCCTCAATTTTCTTCGGATAAATGCAATTCTCGGCCGCGGCTCGCCGCGGTCGTCCTTCGCGCGAAGACGCGGCGTGAAAGTGCGAAACAGAAAACGTTTCGGCGTCGCGGCCATAATTAAATGTTTAAAAAAAAATTCGTATCTTATACAAGCTTAGCCGCGGCGAGTCATCTCATGCATAACGTATCATTACGTTATTCCTATCTTCGATTATTCGTGGGAACTTGGCGATATTATAAGAAACGATTGCGATTATACTTATAGGAGCCCGGCCGGTTGATTAAGACGGATTATCCGAGGGAGACAGCCGGATGATCGAGCGCAAAAACCCACGAAGTCATTAGCTGTAAGTGGTGACGCAACGACACCAACCTCGATCGTCTTTGATCAATTATGGCGTAATCCTTGCATCACCTTGCATTCCGTAAAGCGATGAATTGATAAATAGTGACTTGAGCCTTCGCCGAATTTTTCTATTCAATAATTAATTTCTCGAATTACCTTTCTCTCTCTCTCTCTCTCTCTCTCTCTCTCTCTCTCTCTCTCTCTCTCTCTCTCTCTCTCTCTCTTCAATTACTCGTTTTCAATATTAAAAAAAAAAAGATATATCCATTAAATTAACTATATTAATCGCATCGAGCAATGTATATGTAAAACACTATATATGAACAACTGCACAAAAAGAATGATTTTGTTGAGATTTAAAAATTTTGTTAAAAACAGATCTGAAAATAATTTTTTGTTGAAAACTGATGAGCATTGCTATAAAACGTTTTGATATTCTAGCAATCGCTTTGACTTTCGCACAAAATTATTTTGATTATTGAACAAAAATTATTTTCAGATCTGGATTCAGTAAAATTGTTCTTTCCGTGATGGAGAACGTAATTAAAATTCGTTTTCTCCGAAAAATGATTATGGAAAAATTCGGCGTGGTAAAGAAAGAGGCCTTTAAATATGCATCATCGATTGGAATTCCGCGGAGGGCGCGCTTTGAAATCCGAGGTCTGATCTCTCAATTGCCCGCCTTTCGAAATCCGATCGACCGACTCTCCTGCACCGGCAGACGTACTACGTCTGCCGCGGCCGTTCTCTCTCCGCGGGAGATATAACGACGTCCCTGAGAGAAGAGTGAACGATCATCGCCGTCATCAAGTGCGTGCGACTTCCAGTCGGGGAAAGGCCGACCGGGGGGGAGCTTTCACCTCACGATCGTCCTCGTCACGAGCGCTCTCGCCAAGGTCGTTTCGAGGATGTCGCACGACCTCTGCGTCATCATCCTAACTGGAATATGCATGCGGCTTGTGCGCACTTAAGTGCACTCCGGCTAGATAAGACGGATAAATATTTAAGCCCCGCGGCTAAGGCGACCGGTCACGAGGCGAGGGGCAGTTTGCTATAGTTTCGCCCCCGCGGCGTGTCTCGAAACTACAACGAAACAATCGCATTCGGTCGAATGTTTGATAAACAATTAAGTCAAAGGGTATAGCGTAAACCAGACGTTGGCGTACTACGTAGTAACATGGAAAACTGACACTAAGAATTTGCGGCAAAGCGTCGCCGATGTACCGCGCGAGAATCTAATATTCAATATCGTCGCGCCACGGAGAGAATTTCCTTTTAAAATTTACCCTGAAAATTTTGTTAATCGCGGAACAACATTAGTATTTCGACAAATTTTACACACTACAATAAATTTTACTGTGCACTGCAATGAATTTGTTGAAGTATATATTAAAAAAAATAGTGAAAATCATATAAAATTCGTCGAAATACTATGTTGTTCTACGATTAACATGATTTTCGGGGTAAATTTTAAAATAAAATTCTCTCCGTGGCGCGGAAACGTTTGAGAGAACTAGAGAAGGAATATTTGATGCGCGAAAGCGAAAAGTTAAAAATATTAATGACACACATTCCTAATTTAACACGCGTTGCACAATTTATACCGCGTATGTGTGTACGTGTATCTCAAGGATATATTTATAATTTAATCTTGTTATCGCTCGGGGCGCGTTGGACTTATATATACATAAATATATTTTATCGAACCGCCCTGAGCGTAAGAGCAAAAGTTGGCCCAAGTGGCTGTGTATTTTGCAGTCGCTCGCTCTTTCTCTCTCTCTCTCTCTCTCTCTCGTGCCAGTTCCGCATAAATTTAAAATTGGTGCAAGGAGGGCGATCGATTCGGCCGAGAGGCGGATTTTGGCAGCGGACTGTTATGATTATCGCGGCCGGTCGCGATTGCGTCGGTTTGGGTGCAGGTGTTTAAGCCTTATCGACCGCCGACGCGCGATTGCTCGGGGAGGGACACCTGACCTCGGCTATCGCCGGGTGCGCGATCCCGTTCGGAGCCGTACATACGTATATACGATCGTCGTTAATCGGCATCTCGTTATTCGTGGCCGCGCGTTTAAACCCCCTTTACTACGCGATCCTCTCGGATCCCGCGGCTCGTTCGATCGCTGAGGCTAAAGTTTCGATCGGGGCTATAACGCTTTGAGAGCTATCGCTCTCTGTACCCGACTAACCCGAATTCAATTTGAACTAACTCGGATTACGGTATCCCTGCCGCCGCGGGGCAGGGGTATAGTATCGAGTTGGATTTATTCAGTGTATTCACATCCTGAACCATTAACGCGGGAATTTTCGGTATAGGGATGGTATGTTTTTGCGCTCGAGGACAGAAGCACACTTGCTTGCCGGGGACGACACTTGACCGGGACTGTAGAGAAAAACCGTGATTCACGAGGTCGGATCGATAAGCAGCCCGCGGCGATCGTTTCAAGCCGCGTCGCATAGGTCCTCCTTCTCCGCTCTCTGCAACACGACAGTCGCGCGACAGTCGAGTCGTCGAGTTGGCGGAGGGTTAATTGAGAATCCCGCGATTTATGTCCGTCACATCGCCCGCGCGAGTCAACGTGCTCTCGTCCTCGTTTTCCACCTCGGCCCCGCGGCGGCGATTCAGCTGCTCGCCTTCCGTTCGGCACGCGACGACGAGTTTGCGGAAAAGGAGAAACGGAAGGAGGGAGAGCGAGCACGTTGCACCGTTCTCCGTTCTCGCAAATTCGCGAGTACGTCCGGAATATCTCGTCGCGTTCGCATGAATATTGCCGCCTAGAGCAATGCAATCAGAAGCAATTCCTCGTCAGTGTGCAGTGTGATATACATACGTTATACATATTACACGCGATACCACAGTATCAGATGTCGTGCAGGGAAGATGTAGCACTTTTCTACGGAATGTACACCGAGAAAAAAACATAGTTGGAATGACCATAATTTAACTATAATTTATAGCGAATTTCGGGGACTATAAAATTATAATTAATTTAACCATTATAGCTTACAAATTATAGCCGCTTTAACAATGCATTTTAATTATACATTATGATTGATATATTATCATTTTTTCGTTTACTTATTTTTTAGTTATTATTGCAATATAAATAGTAAGCAAATGTTAAGAAAATAGTTACACTTACTATAATTGCAGTTGCATTTACTATATAAATATATTTTTTTCATTTGTCATATATATATATATATATATATATATACCTATATATATATATCTTGATATTTTACTATATTAATATTTGAAATTATAATTTATAGTAAAATTTTTTTCATATTTGATAGAATTATACATACACCATTACTATTTATTAGTTACTATTACTGATATTATAGTAATAATAACCATAAAAATAGTGCTCTTAACCATAACTTTTTTACCATGTACAGTTATAGTTGCAAATACAAAATATTTTTCTCTCAGTGTACCATGTATAAGTTATCGTAGTGCAACAGTTAACAGTTATTTATTAAACTGCGGTAATAATTTATCCTAACGATAACGATTGCACGTAATTACGTGGAAATATTGTAAAACTTTTTGTAGAAAGTAAAACGGGCGAAAAAGTAATGTAATTTATACGTTCATGATTTATACTCTTAACAGTGCGTATATATTCCTTGAGTTAGCTTTATTTTTCCCAAACGCGACGTCGTCGTCGTTCGAAGGACTCGATCCTCGTGTGCCGATCGTGGGGCAAACAGTGCTTCTTTTCCCGCGGAGTAATCGATCGGGTGTAACGCTCATTTGGACGTTGGCCAGCGCAACTGGCAAAGAGGGGGGTGGGAGAGGAAATGCAATTAAATTTTGGACTCGTGATCTCATTGCCGGGAATCAGGTTGGAGGACGAAGCCGGCTAAAGCGACCGATCGATTTCCTGCTTTGCGACCGCTGGCGGTCGCTCTAACTTAGTATGTCGTATGTGAACATAATCCGATTCAGTGCCCCGACTGTTTTATCAGACGTACCTTTCCGAAGAGCGATACCTACGAACGCACACAAGACCTATTTATTTACTCATCCATTTCTTTCTTGCCCAAACAAAATTATATCTTCGCCCCGCGATAAGCTGAACTTTGCTCATCGCGATCGCTTTACTTTGCAAACGCGGAGTCCGACATTACTACTCTCGATCTGATAAAATCGAAAGTGTATTAGATCAAAATATTACAAAATATTTGCGAGCATTCTATCGCTATATCAAACGTTGCGTTTTATATCATTACGTTGCGTCACGCCACGTATTATTTTATATCGTACATTTCCGTATTTAAAAATTTTACATTTTTAATTTTTTAAAGCAATTGGTCGCGTTCGCTCGCATTTTTTCTCTCCACGGAATAGGCCAAACAGCGCCTGATTTTGCCATAGCAACTCCATAAATTGATAAATCGCATCTCGTTTTGATTGCGCGCGACTGATCCGAACTTTTTTTGTCGCTGCAGTTCACCGATGACATATGGATCTCCCCCCTCCCTCCTCGCCGGTGTTACACGAGAGACACCAGCGAGGCGTTCAGTAGAGCGCTCCGCGTTTAAAACACACAATTCCACGCAAACCAACAGGCAGGAAATTAAAAACGGAAATGATTAACTCTCCCGGGATGTGACTCTGACTCTCTCTCTCTCTCTCTCTCTCTCTCTCTCTCTCTCTCTCTCTCTCTCCCTTTCTCTGTAAGCAAAATAAAAATAAAAATAAAAATAGAGAGGCAAGGGACCGTCCTTTGTGTGTGTGTGTGTGTGTACACAACCGGTGATGCATTTTCCCGCAATGTGGAACGCGACGAATAAATAACGATGTAATACTGCGATATCGCTGCAAAATACGGACAATGCGATTGTGTGACATCGTGTGTGCAGGTGGCAATAAAGTGCGCATTGCAGCGATTGCATCGGAATCTTCGGCGGAAGATTAATTGATTGAGTTTTTATTCGTGCTCTAGGATAAGCCTTCTAAGAACAAACAGAATTTAGATAATGTATACAATAAAGCGAGAAACAAGTACAAAGAAAAAATAAAACGATAAAAAAGAAAACTAATACAACCAAAAAAAAATTATACAAAACGCATAACAAAATAAAATTTAAAAAAACTCTATCTCTATATAGTAAGAAATAAACATAAGATCTAACATATTGCGCGCAGAAAGGCCGAAGTATATACAAAATAAAAGAAAGTAAACATGAAAGTAAAAATAAGCTATATAGCGAAATAAATGCAAAGAAAAGAAATTAACAAATAATGGAAAGAAAAAGAAACAGGAAAAAAGAAGAGAGAGAAAAAAGAGCATACAATTGAAAGAAAGACATTTCATCGTTCGAAAATCCCGGACTTCGGCGAGAAGGGAGGGACCATTGTGCGAGTCATATACCGCCGACCATGACGGATTATGACTAGGCGATTTTGTTCACAGTCAGAGAATTCATTATCGAAAGGATAATATTGTACATCGGCAGAAATTAGCAGCTATCAGCCGCAATGCGCGTGTTACACATTGGATCCGCTAATTTGAGCAACAGCCAGTGAATTTTTGATTAATGGCTCAGCTATACTGAATTTTTGATTAATGACTTCGGCTATACATCTTTTAAAGCCCGCGTCGTTTAATGATCCTCGAGCTCGAAGGAATTTAGTAGCGCGATCATTCAACGACGAATGTCGAGAGAAAGAGAGAGATTTATAATGCAATCGAGTACCTACCGCGTTGCTTTTTTACGAGGGAAATACCGTTTAATAACGGAAGTATATCGAATGTTTGCGCAACGCGCAATTAATCGCGAGATAAGCATAGAAATTTATCGGCCACGTAGGTCCTACATCAAATGTTACATCGTTATCTTGAGGCACGACTCGATGTTTGTTAATGTTAATTTCGTACGATCGGCGATAGCGGCCTTTCGCAAGAGAGGAGTGTGAATTATGGTATAATATAAAGTATACATTTGATGTATCAGATTCTTTCGTGCATCGCGATGCTTTATCTTCGCGATAATAATTTTACGAACTGTCGTTAAACGAGCGTACCTGATAATCGGATTAACGATCGATACGGCCGGATTAACGTGTGCGTACGTGTATGTGTGCATACGTGTTGCGTGAATCATCGATGAAGACACTTTCCGATAATCGGATATTCGCTAAATTATCATAAAAGATAAACATTATCTAAAAATCACGCGAGTAGCGCGTAGCTCATTAAATTCCGTCGGGAAGAACCTTGCGTTGCAGGACTGTCGAAATCGCGAAAAAAAAGAATAAAATTAAACGTGAAATGTACACATGCATTTTAAGGTAAAAGTAAAAAGCTACGATGAGTCGCTAAAAATGCCGAGTCGCTTTCTACGTTTTAACCTTTTGCTGGACGGGGGCGGGGCTGGAAAAGGAACCCTCCCGGCGCGGCCGACTGCAGGAATATTTAACGCCAATTTAATTCGGATATTTCCGCCAATTTTAACCGTGGACGCGCGCATTAAAAAGTAATAGATCTATCCCACTGTATATGTTACACTAAATTTTCAACTTTATACCCGCATTCTTTCTTTTTGAAATATTGAAATCTGCCTCGTTCCCTGCACACGTTCCTCTCAGATATACGATAGAATTAACGTAGAGGCAAATACAAAATGTAAAAGTATGCGATTAAAAAGTTAGCGGAACCTAAAGCCTAGGACGTTCTTCGCTGGGGGGGAGGAAGGGGGGAGGAGGAGGGGGGAGGGAGGGCGCGGGGAGATCGCCCGGGAATTCGCCATTAGTAGCGAGTTTTCTATTTTCAACATTAAACTTCTACCGCGAGTAAGTCCCGGGCGAAGTTTCGGGATGAAGTTTAAGTTTAGGATCGAGTCAATTTACAATTAACGAGGGAGAGACTAGAGTTTCCTTTTATCCGTTTACATCTTTAATCATATCTTGGCTCACAAAGGTCCCTTTTGCATGAAATATGAAGTACCTTCTCGTAATTAGGCTCGCCCTACGGGAACACACGCCCGTAGACAAGGCGAAGTCTCGACTTCCGCATCCATGACGGGATGAGATCTAGACCTCCTCGGTGCACTTTAATGCACTTTAATATCTATATATATATATATATAGATATTAAAGTGCATTAAAGTGCACCGAGGAGGTCTATATACAAGCGCTCTCTTCTCCCAACAAAAAGATCCACACATTCATTTCCTTACTTTTTCTAAAATATCTCTCGATATAAATCCAAGGTATTTCATATATATATATATATATGAGGCTCGCGGCGCAAAAGGCGCTGTTGCAGCAGTATTGAGCGGGAAAATCGACGAATACCGTTCGTGGAGGGACTTGTAACTAAACTTGCGCAATCGTTCCCGGATGTCACAGATATTAGCGCCCACATATCCCGCAAAGGTCAGCGTGGCCCGCGGAGAAAAGAGATCGCTTGTGCGCGGGTGATCGCGATACATACTCCGCGGGGCGACCGAACCGAGCGAGACGCTTTCCATTCGGGACGTTCCCTTTCACGTTTTATCGCGGTCTAAATCCATCGGGGAGCAGGGGGGGAGGGAGAGGTCTCCCCTCGACTGTACGTCGCTGACCGAGTGGCGAGAGAGCGCGCGCGTGCAGACGCGTTGGGTGTGCACACGCGATTGACAACACGACCCAGCGTGCAGAAATAGATTCGACCGGTATATACACAGTGTCCCTCCGCAAAAGACGTGCGCGCACGCCATAATGCGCCTAATATTCCCTCTTATAGGTCGAACTTCCGTCCTCGTCTTCCCGCCGCCGCCGCCGCCGCGCCGGTTGAACTTTCCCGACGCTATTTTGAAGTTGTTTCGCCAAGTTTTAAAGCTATTCTCGCAAGGTAACGCCGTCTATTTCCCGTCAAATTACAAAGATATTAAATTTCACGGTGTTACGACGACGAAACGACGTCTTTACTATTCCGGGGGAAAGCGGGGGGGGG
>NW_012026802.1:3476576-3512515 GCF_000956235.1 Wasmannia auropunctata
GGCGGGGGGGGGGGGGTAATGTATAAACGAGGTCGCGCGATCTCGATTTTAGAGACACAAGCGATTTCGAGAGAGACGGTTATGTGCATTGTGCAACAAAGAGCGCGCGACATTCTCATATAAACATTCCAGGTCATATGAAATTGGACGACCTCTCGTCGTTCTATCCACTTCTCCGTTTGTATTATGTATCACTTCGTTGTATTATATATTACCGCCGCCACGTGTAGAGCCCGCGCTTATATAGATTCGTGCCATGAGCAATCGCGCGTTTGAATCATTTCTCTGTCATCAACGGAAACTATAATCTATACACGCCCGATCCGGTATCGCTCGTGCGAATAATTCGAGCGCGGCCGGCGCGGCGGCGGGCGAGAGAGAGAGAGAGAGAGAGAGAGAGAGAGAGAGAGAGAGCTAAACGGAATTACACACGTCTGCCGAAACTTTCCGCGGCGAGATCGAACAATAGAATCGAACGCGCGGGTTATGGGACAATCATAATCAACAACGCACGCGCGTTTACGGGATGTCGTATACGTGGAAATTCCCCGCGCGAGGTGAGTCGATCTTCTGCACCGTGTCCTTCTTCCGCGGCGGAAAGGATCGCTGACGGCGGATGAATGTATCTCTCTGGGGTCGGTTGTTGGAAAATTTCGCGAGGAGATTGAAACTTTCGCCGAAAATAAATTGAACTGAAATCTGTCATATCCCGTCCTTCTCGCAGAGGTGAAAAAAAAAAAGAAAAAATGAATGAACGCGGGGAATCTGGGACACAGGAATCCGGGGAGTGTCTCGAGAATATATCCCGGAATTATATCGCGCCGCCTACACGCTCTAGTCGAGTTACGTCCCGAATTCCTCGATCAAATTTGTCGCGCACAACCTTGACGAAAATTCATCTCAGAGAGAAAGAGAGACACCGCGGGTGTAATAAGAAAACGAACTATCTCTACTCTAACGAGATCCAGCACGTGCGATTAGCGATCGGTTACTTCCGCCTCGCTTTTCACCTTTTATCGCGCCTCGCAACCGGCTGCCAGCAGCGTATCGCGAGCAGGTTTCGAATTTGCGGCGCGCATAGTTCGTACTTTCGAAGCCGTTCTCATTATCGATATTCTCACTCGCATTCAGATCAAAATGAGTAATCTATTAAAATGAATTATACGTATATACACATCGGTGATAAGTGAACACTGGTAAGACATTGTGTCGCGTTTATATATACGTATACAGAGGCCCCAATTACCCCGCCGATCACGTCGTGAACATTTAAAACGAGAGATTTCTCTAACGGGGACACTCTTTAACGGCTGTAACTGCATTGCGTTTCATCTCGCGACGACGACAATAAGCGCGTCAGCTAAATTGCAATTGTGCCAGCCGGGATCGGTTGTGCGATCTCGCCCGTATCTCTCGCGCGCGTAAGTTTCATACGCGACAAACGGCGGAGGCGGTAAGCGGAAGCGGATGAAAACACAGCGCGAAATTCCGCCGCAGCGCGCCGCGCCGGGGCCGTGCAATGAAATTTCGCGCGGTAACGAAGTTTCATTGGAATACTCCCCTCCTTCCTCCCCCCCATCCTCCTCACCCGTCCTCCACCGTTGTACCGTCCCGACACAACGGAGCCTCGATACGGCAAAAGCGAGAGCCGAGGGCATCCGACGTTGCAGCCCGTTGCGAAGCTTTCGCCGTAATCAAACGCCATTTGTTGTTTACGCGCTTATACATTGAGCTGCTGCTGTGTGACAAACGCGAAAAAAAAAAAAAAATACCGACGATTTTCCTGCCGACAAGAAAAATTCGAGGGGATGCCCGCTCGCAATCTTGTCCGTGAAAAGTCGATTCCGAAGGGACATTGATGATCGGAAAGTTAAAGTTACGAACGCGATTCGCGGACGAATCGCAAGCCCAGAACGTAGAAGACCAGTTCGCGAAGCGCGACTCGGTTCGCGTCACGTGTAATTAATATTAATTTAATTCGACTTGGTTATTATTTAATCGACGACGGGCAAATTGGATAAACGCGATCGCGGACCGCCGCCTGGCGTGTGCGTCGTCCATCATTCGTCCAAAGGACTGAGCTAGGATTTTACCGCCTGATAAATGTTTCCCGAGTGATAAGTTCGCTCGCGTATCGAATCGAAATGAGAACATTATATGCCTAATAAAATAATAACAATGTAAACGATAATGTACACGATAATGTACACGAGTACGAATCAATTCCAAATCGAGGGATTTTATGTCGATATGTATTTCAACGTTCAAGCAAAACGAAATTCTACAACGGCGAAGAGATTGCAATTACAGAAATTGCCGTGTTCTTCATTTCTATATAAATATTTAATAAACATTCAACCGGGAAACCTAGAAACTTTTTATTTTAATCTCATAGAAACGACTGCATTAATTCGTTTGGTTTAGTTTTCATTAATCTATTATACTTTACGTTACACCAATTATCTTGTAATTTAGTTGCTTCTCATGCGCTTGTTAATTGTACAATAATTATCCCGCAGGGAGGATCTACAACATCATCAGTGATTCATCGCGCGCGCGTCGCCGAGCTTAGAAAATAATCTGTTTGCAGCAATAATAAAAAGCTTAACCGGTCGGTCGACGTCGGGCGGGCAAAAAGATTAATTATACGCCGCGGTGATCGCGAAAATGGTCCGAATCGCAAACACACGGGGGAGGAGAGGGGTAAAGGTTCAGTTTTAATTATAACGCATTGTTTTGCGTCACGCGAGACCGCGACGTCGCCGGAACGTTGCCCCCGAGGACGCGGAAGTGATTACACATCAGCATCAGTAATGAACGTCGCGAACGTAAATATTGCAACGTCGCGATGCGATACAACCTGCGCGGCAAACAAATTGCACGCGATTGTTCGTCGCTGCAGAAATGAATAAATAAAGTAGGTCGGGCCAGTGTTTTGTCGCCAGTGCACCGCGCGGGCGAACGCGCGGGTAAGCCAATTGCGAGACATTCGCCTCCGGGTCGAACGTCGAGCGCGTTCCGTCGTCGGGTGGGAATCCGCGGGGGCCCTTGGAGCGCCTTGGACCACTTTCGCGATCGCGGGCGCGCGCGTACGTTGGCCCACCCGTTGTCGCGACCGTGGAGAGTACAATCGGAACGGCGGAGAGGATTTCTCGGTGGAATATCTCTAGCGCCGCTCCGGATATTCTCTTATAATATTTGTCCTGCGTATCGTGGAGGAGAGATAATACTCACCAGCGGCAGCGGGCTCAATCTCGCATCCTCCCGACGGCCGAAATGTTCCTCTTTTTCTTCTTCTTCTTCCTCGCCTCCTCCTCCTCCACCCTCCGCGTCCTCGTCCTCCTCCAGGGCCGCCCGTACTTCGTCGAGACGTCGAGCGGCGGCCGGCGATGGTCGTGGCGGACTGCGGTTGTGCCGGGGCTCGCGGCGCACTCGCCGAAATCCACCCGCGATGATCCCGTCGTCCGCGTCGTCGTCGCCGCGCGGAACTCCGCTCCGGCTCGCGGATCACGCGAAGGAGTCAACGCGCGGAACGAGACGGCGGCGAGTCGCGGCGCGACGCATCTCGCCGGGATGCAGTTTTTTCGTTTCTCCCGTGTTTTACTTCTCTGAGATCTATCTCTCTCTCTCTCTGTCTGCACCTTCCCCGTCGGAGTTCGGACCACGACGACGAGGAGATCGCGCACTCCTCTGTCTCTCTTTCTCCCTCTCGCTAATCACACACGAGGTGTTACCGGTTCGAGACGGGATATTCGCGGAGCGCGCAACGAGTTTTCGGCTCGTCTCGGCGGGTGAAAAAGGGACGAGGGGAGACAGGCGGGAGAGAGGGAGGGCGGGAGAGGCGCGCGAGAGTACGTATGCGTTGCGTATGTGTGATGTGTGTGTGTATGTATGGGACGGCGTCGAGATTGTCGAGAAAGCGGTCGACGAACGAGGGAGAGGAGGCTGATAATTCGACGCCCTAGCTTCGGCTGGACGAGAGCTGGGCTACGCTACGCGCGTCATGCTCGTCGTCAAGGGAGAGAAAAAGAGAGAGACAGAGCGTTGAGGGGATAGGGTTTACACGCGCGCGCGCGCGCCTACGAGAGCAACTTCTCCGCGATTAACCGAATGCGCCGCTCGAGTGTCAGCATCCGACTGAACTGACTGAGGTAGTGAAGTGCGGCGCGGACGGCGCGAAGCGGCCGTAGCGCGCGGATGGACGGGGCCGCGCGACGCCGCCGGTGGCTCCGCGCGACGGCGCCCGAGCGTACTTCGTAAAGCCGGCGCCGCCTCGTTACGCGTCGGTAAGATTCTGCGAAAGCACGCGCGTTACAAGCGATCGGAATTATCAATTAGCAGAATTAGCTAATTAACCTGACATATGCGAGATATGTGAAAAAATATATGGAAAAATGACTTGTATATCGAGTTATGACGGTGTCAATGCTAGTAAGATAGATCACTCGATTGTCATCTATGTATACATGGAATTGAAATTGAGGAAACGTTTTGAAATTTCGAATAAGTCTCTGCAGAAATTTAAGAAAGTTTACATCTCTTTCAGAATTCTTTATATATCGGAAAGAACAATTTTGCTGAATCCAGATCTGAAAGTAATTTTCGTTCAATAATCAAAATTATTTTGTGCGAAAGTCAAAATGATTGCTAGAATATCAAAACGTTTTATAGCAATACTTATCAGTTTTAACGTTCCAACAAATTATTTTGATGATTCAATAAAAAATGATTTTCAGATCTGTTTTTAGAAAAATTTTTAGACCTTTCAACGAAATCGTTCTTTCCCTGATATACAGATATTATAAATTCTAAAATATTCTATGATTTTTCATTTTATAATTTCCGCGGAAAACTTATAAATCTGAAGAAGTTTAAGATATAAAGAAGTTTAATATATAATATATTATGTATTAAACTTACTCATATATATGTATATGTATACGTTAAACTTTCAAAAATTTTAAATATGAAAAATTCTTAAAAAGCACTGTGAAATATCGGCTGCATTCGGGAAGAGTGTTATCAACGTTATTATATTTAATTTGTCCTTGTTTTAAGTCTAATTAACGAGAAAGATAAAACGACATAATATATAGCGCTGATAACGCACTCCACGAACGCATGTAGCTATGAAATTATTTTCAATGTAAAAACGACAATAGCAATAGTGTAATATACATCAGGAGACACGCTAAAGAGGTAAAAAATATTAACGTATGTATGTACATACGTGTTTATACTCAAGTAACACACCATTGTCACGAGAAAATCAAGATGATGTCATCTTGACTAAGATTTGACGAAATTTTTCGTCAAAATTCAGCCAAGATCACATCATCTTGATCTTCTTGTGACAATCGTGTGTTACTTGGGTAGGGCACAGACACAATGAAAAAAAAAAAAAAAGAAACAGAGTGAATTGAACATAATTAATTAAAAAAAAGTCAGAGTGGGACAAAAATAGCATTATCTGTTTGTATTTTTTTCCTAACGCCTTATGTTCAATTATCTGTTCCTTTATTTTCTTTCATTCATATTCATTATACACTGCCGTCGAAAAGTTTTTCAATATCTATCACCTAAATCCTTGTCTTCTCGCGTGTGCATTTTTCTTCAGCAATATATTTGACGTCTCATATAGTGTATATCAATAAAACACGCAGCCTTTATCCCCACGACGCCGTTATCAACGCACGGAAAGGAGATATATTGATCGTATTATATTTCTATACAAATATTCCGCAAATTTTCAAAAATACCTAATCGGGATCAAAACCATCTAATCTCGAAACATCGGCTAGACCATTATAGCATTTCCGCATTAAAAATTTCTATCGAATCCAATCGATCAGCTGTTTGCCTCGCACGCAAAATCAGTCGTACTCGCAGGTGTACTTTCTGCACCTCGAACGTGTGCCGTAGCCGTCGTATGCATGCATACACATCATGCATATGTACATACATATATGCATATCACGCCTACATAAAGCCTTTCGAGAAAAGGAGGGAAAAGCGTAAATAAAAAATACGACGGAAATCGGGCCGAGTCGGGCGGAAAAATCTGCGAGATACTTATATCCCTGTCGTCGCGCGCCTCGTCGCTGCGGTCCTTCGGGTGTTTCGGCCGCGCCTTTGCGGCCTTTGCGCCGTGAAACACGGACGCGGGAGCATATCGCACCGCGCTCGGGTCCAGGGAAGACGGCCGGGGGGTAGGAGCGAGGGAGGGAGGGGCGCGGGGAGGGAGGGAGGAAGTGCAACCGAACCCTCGTGACACACACAGCTGACAGGCACAGTGTGTGCGGAGTGTGCCGCGTACTGCGCCTACACGGCGCGCCTGGCACGAGCCGCAATACGACGGCTCCGCTCCGCGCGCGCCGTTTCGCCAAAGCGCGGCGGCCACGTTTCGCTCTCTCGCGCCGCCTTCGAGACCTGCGGGTACGCGTTCGTCCGGCCGAACGATCCCCGCGTTACGTTAGTAGGCCACGAGCGTCGTTGGCCGACGCGATGAACGCCGTCGCCGTCGTTCTCAGCGCCGCGCAATCCGCCGCGTCCTCGTCGATCAGGCGGCCCCCGCGGCACGTCGTCCGCCGTCGCCGCGACTGATCCCGTTGTTGCCGCCGTTTCAGCGCCGTCGTGATTCAGAGCTGGCCGAATGTGCGGCAGCGAGTGCACGAGCACGATTCCGAGGTGAGAGAAAGAGAGAGAGAGAGAGAGAGAGGAAAACACAGAGCAGAGAATTATTGTGCATTTGGCGGACGCGATAAATCGAGCGTGGCCGCCACCTCCTTTTCCTCCTCCTCCTCCGCCGCCGCCGCCACTACCGATCCGTCGACGCTCACGAATTTCGCGGCCGATGCTTATCGCCACGCGTCCGTAATAATCACCGTCGGAACGGAATGAAGAAGCGGAATTCACGCGTCCGCCGTCGCGCTCGGTGGCCGCGAGGCGGTGCAGCTGCCGACGGAGACGAATGCGTGGTCGCGGCTCACGCGCTCTGTCCACCATCGTCGTCGTCGTCGTCGTCGTTTTTCCTACCGTTTTTCCCGGAGCGAGCGACCGTACGCGTTGCTCGTGCAACACGTGCGATCCCGCCGCAAACGGGGAGCAGCCGGTCCCGCTCCTGTACCTTCGCTACTCGCGTGGATCACGTACGGCCGATCGGACCCCCCGAGGACGGGAAGAAAGTGAACCGCGCGGTGACACGCGGAGAGAGATCTCTCCTCCTCTACGTTCGCGAACGCGCGCGAAACGTGTAAAAATAGCCGGGGAACGCGGAGGCTGTGGTGCGTGTGTGTCCGCGCGTATTTAAAAATTCGACGGTTCAAAGTGCGCCGAACTCTCTCCGATCTCGCGTACCTCCGTCGAGTTGTCGCGAGTTCACGGTCCTTTTATTTTTCTTTCTTTCGAGGGATCGCTCGCGGCGATTTTCGTCAGACTTTTTTTTTCTTTCCCCTCTCGACGCTGTATTATTATTATGCCGCGTCGCGGCGACGCGCGACGATCGCCGGCGTACGGTCGCGGTGAGGGAATAACGCCGTTTTTCCGTCAGCACGAGCGACGGCAATGAGCGACGGCGAGGCCCCTGCATCTAGCGGCGGATCTCATTTCGCGGAAGGTGAGACGAATCGGCGGGGACCCGCTCCCGGTGGCCGTCCGCGATTATTAATTGCGATCGATCGTTTCGTCACGCTCGTGTCGCTTATCGCGGCCCCCGTTTATCGTCGCGAGTCGCGCGAGGAAAGAAAAAGGAAAAGAAAAAAAAAATGGAGATTTCTCCAGGGACCGAGTCTCCTTCGCGCCGATCCGCGCCGTCGCGATTTTATTTAAATTCGCCTCACCGCGCCAATCCTGATATCGCGATGTACTTACGCGGAGGAATTTTAATAAGCGCGCGGGGAGATTCAGACTCGATCGCGAGACTCGCACGGCCGAGTTTTTCCTTCGATCGTGATTGACGTACTTACTCGCGTATAAACGTTCAATTGATCGCGCGCGTAGTTTCGTGCTTCGGACCGCCGGTGTAAAAAAAAAAAAAAAACGTTGAATATTCACTCTTCCGCCGCTTCTCACGTCGCCCTTTCGACTCTCGTTATCATTGAAATGTATTCGCCCGCGAAATATCGTTTGTCGCGCGTGAAATATCGAGCGGTTTCACGAAATTCCATCGCGCGTTGTATATTCTTGCAATAATGCCATAAATAATGATTACTATAAAAATAAAAAGTAGTAATAAATGACAATTGTAAATAGTTTGTCCGACAGAAATGTTTCGCCGACGCTCTTCGCAGTCGCGACCGCGCTTCCCGCCCCCCCGCCGTCGATTGCAATCCGCGCCAATCTGCATAAGTTGATCTTTTGTCTTTTCAAGCTCCTGCGCTTTCTAGGATCAAGGATGTCGAAGCGGCTGAGCTTCTACGGTCTGGTAGCCCTGGCGTCCGTCTGCATCTTCTTCCTGGCGTTTAACCAGCGCTACAGCAGCTACCTCGAGCACCGACTGCAGCCGATGATATCGGTCAGTAAAAATTCGGAGGTGGGGATTGCTCTAAATTGAGTCACGCCAAAACACACGCTCTTTCTGATACGGTAAAAGTCTAGACTTTTGCACCTAACTCTCTTTCTCTTTTTTTTTTATCCCGTCCCTTCTCTGAACATTAATTAACTCCGCGAAGCGACCGCGCGCACGAGGGAATCGACACGCGACTTCTCTCTTTCTCCCTGTTTCTCCTCTCTCTCTCTCTCTCTCTTCGACCCCCTTTCCCCGTTTTCTCACACAGTTTTGCTAGTATAGTTTAACGAAATATCAGACTGCGATCACACCTCTCTTGAACAATGATGAAACAAATTTCGTAAACTTTCGAGATACTTTCTGTCGGAGAGCGTGTCAACTTGTTGTCGAAAATCAGATAAGTAAGTTCACGGCTTGTCGCAATTCACCTCCCTTTATAATTGTCGACGACGGTTGACGCGATTCGTGGCGAAATTCGATCGAAAGAGGAGACACCTGTAATATGATTATCAGCATGTCCGCGCGTAGACTGGCACATTTTTTTTATCGTATATATATACGCACACTCTCACTCTCAACGATACCGATTTATAGTCTCACGGTGTAATATCAATGGGGCTGTATCAATCTCGCTGCTCGCTCTTGCACTTGCGTCCTTCGGAAAACGTTAAATCACGCTAGCTATATAAGAAAGAGGGAGAAAGATCATTGTTTCCACGAGTCACGATTTGTATATGTATATATATATACCATCGGCGATTAATATATTCGCGATTCGCACGACGCGCGAGACGCACAATCGAAACGCTAAAACGTCGATGCTTTTTTTTCTCTTCCTCGATATAGGATGTTGAGATAAGGCCGCGGACCACCAAAATCCAAGAGCCGGTAACGGTAAGCCAGGTATGCACTTATCGATCTGAATGCGCAAATGCTACCCACTTGTTATTAATGATTGTTTACTGATAGAGTGCCATTTACTGTTAGAGTGGCTTATCTTATCGTAATGTTGTCACAGCAAGCATAGCGAAAGGCGTAAGCGCTGGGCCATATACATAGCTCCCGTGCTTAAAGATAACTTCTATTTTTTTTTTCTCTATTTCAATTCATTTTCTATGCCGTAAATTCTATGTGTAGTAAAACATTTTTAAAACTTTTTATAAAAACACAAATGTTTATTATTTACAACATTATTGATCACGTTCTTATTTGGCAGAAACAAATAAATGGGGATAAAAAAAAATTTATATTTGAAATAATAGTGATTTAAAAACGGAGGTTAATTTTTATTTGAGAGTTTATCTTTGTTGCATGATTGCTTCCTTTGTTGCGTGAGGAAAGTTGAATAGGGATAAAAAAAATAAAATAATTTCTATTTGAAATAATAGCGATTTAAAAACGGAAGTTAATTTTTATTTGAGATTTTATCTCTTCCTCTGTTGCATGATGCCGCATACCGAGATTTACTTGTTAAATTATATTATTACTCGCGTGAAGCATCTGCTCGTTGTATACATATACGTTCTTACTTGTGTTACTTAGCTTTACTAACGCATCTCCTCTGCTTTTGGATTATGAGTTTAAATGTTCCCTCTGCTTGTTTATGAAATATGAACGATACCTATCGTCTTTATTACGTGTACCTCATTTCTTTATTATCTATTGTATGGAAATATAAAGATATAAATTATAGGTGTACTGTTTTTAAAATAACTATAACACTCATACATAGTTCATGTAACTTTCAAATTTGTCTTCGTAAAACTAACGAAATGATTAAATTGCCTGCTGTAGAAAGCTGCCTTTATGCGCGATTGAATTTCAAGATGTGAACTCATTTTTCTCTTTGCATTTCTTTAGGATATGTATGTCGCATACCTGTGTTACAATGAGACCGTCATCTTTTAACGCTGCATTTATGTAATGCTGCTAACAAATAGCGAGTAACAATAATTCCCTATTTAATAATTGGCTTTAATCTTTTTTTAGACGTACATTACGGGATCCGCGGAAAATGCCACGATCACCGAAATTCAGGAGGTGGTTGACCAACAAAGGAAGGCGATTAAGAAAGAGATGGAAGATTATGAGTATTCAAACGGAAAATATGGGATAAATGTGAGGTAATCTTCATCTTTATCTTTACGTCGCCAGAGTGTAATAACTTTCGTACCGTTGAAAAAATCAATGAGCGTTTAATTATTACCTGCATTATGTATTTACAGCAAACTCGAAGATTTAGTGATGGAGAAGGGCGGTAAACCCATGAGAAGCATAATTCTGACGAGCTGGAGAAGCGGCAGCACGTTCCTCGGCGACGTGATGAACGCGCATCCGGCCAATTTCTATCATTACGAACCGCTGCTCGACTACGGAATCGTGCAAATCCGCGGGTCGCCGCTCGCCGAAGAGTCCTTGACAAGGTTAACCTCTCTGCTGAATTGCGAATACAAGGAGCTCGGTAATTTCACACATCCTTAAACTTCTCTATTCGCCTGAGGAGGCGTATCGTTTAACGATCGCATGATCGTACGATCGATAATTATCGTGATAGATCGGTACCTGGATTACGGGAAGACGCATCCTTGGCTGTTCAATCACAACACGCACTTGTGGCGGCAATGCCTGGCGCATAAGCGCATCTGCTGGGATCCGCGTTTCGTCTCCAAGTTCTGCCGACTCTTTCCGTTCCAGTCGATGAAGCTCGTGCGGTTGAGGTTGCGTGCGGCAGAGACTCTTTTGGCCGAAGAAGAGTAAGAAATTATATATGACGGACATATATAAGATGCTTTTTTTTAGATCTTATCTAGACATTGTCTTTCTGTGACCTCAAAACATTGTTATATTATATTCATTTATATTGCAGCCTAGGTGTACGACTAGTTCTACTCGTCCGTGATCCGAGAGGCATTCTGCAATCCAGAAAACACAGGGAATGGTGTCCAGCTAAACCCGACTGCTCGGATCCGACTCTGGTCTGCGCAGACATGGTATCGGACTTCAACGCGGCGGTAGAATTGTCACAAAAATACCCACGTTCTTTCAGGTATAGCATAATCATACTAGCGCAAAAAATTTTCTATATATGTTTGGTATTCACAAAAATTTATTCCGCATGCAATTTTTAAGTGATTTATTAAAATCGATACGCGATTTATTTTATAATTGATAACTCACGGTTTCACGAGAAACTCAAATTTCTATCTTTGTATGTGATAAATAGGGTGGTGCGCTACGAGGATCTGTCCGTGGATCCCTACAAGCACGTGAGGGAGCTCTACAATTTTTACGGTTTGGACTTTCACGTGAACGTGAAGAGGTTCCTGGACACGCACACGAAGAACGACGTGGGCGGCGTGTCGAGCACCTTCCGCAACTCCAAGGTCGCGCCGTTTCACTGGCGGGCCGATCTGGACTTCGAGGAGGTGCGCGAGATACAGAGGGCTTGCGCGACCGCCATGCGACTGTGGGGATACGTGATGGCCTTAAATTCCACCCACCAAAAGGACTTCGATCCTATCACAGATTACCGGCTGCAGTTGTGACGGCTGGCAGACGACATGCTCAATGTAGATATGATGTATAGTTTATCGGTATAGCGAACGGCGGCGGTCGGGAGTGCCGTAGTTCATATTTAATATATTCAGCGAAAGGTGCTAGGTGGTCACTCAGGACGATAGCCACGTAAACGGGGTATATGAACGTCGATTTTCCTTCGAAGGGGGGGAAAAAAAACTTACGGAATTGCCGAATTTCTAGCTTTGTCGACAAAAAGGCTACTTCTTGAAAAGGAAACGATAAACGGGGGAAATGCATTCGTAATTTTTGTATCGTATGACTGACACGATCTGAATCACAGGGTGTAGGATAAAATTCCCAAGAGCTTTGACGCGCGACACAAATTACGTCTAACCATATCGACGCAAACAAACGTTGCAGGTGCACTCGAAACGTTTCTAAATATTTGTGAATCTTTCAAGAGAGAGGAAGGGTATTTTGTGTCTAATGTATAAATCTATATTCATTGATATTGATTGTAATTGTAGATAGTTTGTAAAAAGGGAGCTTTGTAATGATCATTGAGTTATCAGTAGTGTATATATATATATATATATATATATATATCTATGATCATTACATTGTCTTTTTACATATTTACGAGGTAACTCCACGTATATGTAAGAAAATGAAATTTTTATATTGATTATAGAACACAAAGTGCACCCACCCCTTGTTGGATTCATAACGAATTCTACGCTAAAAGCAAGAGACGACCAAATTTAATTTCTTACTGATCTGACACATGATATTACTATATTACGAATGTGAAGATATATTCACATGCGAAATGACGAATATTTATATTTAATAAGGAATGTATCGTGTCCGATGACGAAAGGTTTTTAGCTATCATTGAACGAAAACTCTGAATCTCGTGACGAATCTCATCAAGATCGTGTCTTGCCGTGTATCAGCAATCGACGAGCATTGAGAATTTATTGAAATAACCGTCACACAACTGACGGAAAATTTCCACCGATATCCAATGTGATTCATGTGAAAGGCAGAAGCACGGTCGCAATATCAATTAGCTCGTTCATGCCACGGAACACTCGATCTTATCTATACTTGCTCATGTGGCGAAAACGTTCGTTCGAGGAAACGGCCGGTGTATGTCAAGGACGAGAATATGAAGTTTCCATTTCACCGGCCTCCGATGACTTTTGGGCCGGCGGCGTATTATTACCGGGAGTATATAGAGACGCGAGACCAACTTGCCCGCGAGCGAGCGCGCGCATGTGATTTTTATAATGTACGACATGATCGTATAATGGCACTGCACACCACTTTAGATAAAGAGGATAGGAAAAAAATATTACCGTGAGCTGGCGTAATTTAGAGTAAGGAATACTTTTTTGAATCTTTACACGCTACATATTGATTATCCCGGGACAGCCTGAGCCAACTGGCCAAGGCACATACACACACACTCTCCGTTATGTATTATAGTGCAATTACGTTATATATTATGTACTCGGGATTGTATTCATCGCGTCCTTGTGTTGTGCACCGAGAGCGCTAGATTATCATCAGCTCTCTGTGCGATCGATCGGACCTTATACCATTCGCGTTCACTTAAAATAGGATCGGCTTCAATGAGCGTATATTATGTTACTGATATTACATTACCACAAGAGTTTGGATATTGGGAAACGAGATATTACGACCCCGCGCCTTCCCGTTATTTTATTGGAGGACAGTCTGAACTCTTAAAGATCTGGACCCTTTAATTATTATTTACGTTGTTCCACTTGTCAGCCCGCATGAAACGAAGATTTAACGAAATGAATGTGATGTCTCTCGTACGTACGGATGAGATCTGACGAGTAGCGTCGCGTGCAACATTGACGAGTCACCGACGCGACCGCTAGAAAGATACGCAACAGCTTCGTGCGATCTCACGCCGTTGTTACTTCTCGCGGAATGAGTATCTAGTCCAAAAGGAACGCGTATTCGCATTTTGTACCTTAGATGTAAAGGTTCTCCAATAAAAGGAATCATATTTCTATGGAATATATTCGCCATTTATTTCATCATGTTTCTTATCCATCCGCAATATCCATATACATGTCCTTTCACATTCCATTCGCCTCTCCCTAAAAAGTAGAACAAAAACTTTCGAGCAACAAAACGCACTAATTACAATTTACTTATGCAGCTTATCAGTTGCTTCAGTAAGTTTCTAATCACTACACATCATAGCGTATATTTATAAAAAACATCATTAAAAAAAATTAACAGAAATATCAAGAATATTTCCTGACAAGGTTCGACTGTTTCATGTAGCAATGCTTTAAATTTCTCTTGATTTCATATTGTAAATATTAATAAAAAAAATGTAGACACATAAAATATATCAATGCTAAAATCTTATTACCTTTACGTCAGATATTCTCTTGAGGCCACATCTGGTAACGCAACTGTAACAAAAAAAAAAAAAATGATTCTGTTATAAGATCAAATATA
The DNA here is from genome assembly GCF_000956235.1 of Wasmannia auropunctata. Lineage (NCBI taxonomy): Eukaryota > Metazoa > Arthropoda > Insecta > Hymenoptera > Formicidae > Wasmannia > Wasmannia auropunctata. The sequence goes on from NW_012026802.1 coordinate 3,491,110, forward strand.
AACAAAGAAAATTCTTTTTTGTTAACAACGAAATCAGTGAGGGCAAGTATTAATCTTTTTACCATTTACTCGGTAAGAGTTAACGGTATCAGAATAGCGTAAAGTAACATCATATTCAGTATTTTATATAATTATATCCCAAATATTATTCGTGTAATTTAATTATTTGATTAATTAATATTTAATATTTTCTTTAATATTTACCAAGTAGTATTCAAACGAATCACGTACGCGATCGCATTGTCACCGCATTTTAAATTGATATCAGTCATCTGAAATTAAACATAGAACATCCTTTTTTATATAATTAATACTTGTGCAGAAAAATCAAAATAATTACGCTTTGTTATCAGAGTAAAGATATAACAGCAAGGTGATCTCAGACATATGCTTGTCAAACTTTATAATCATCATACAATAAGAAAAATATTTTGTCTTTAAAAAACAAGAAACAATTCTTACTTTGTGAGACGCCATTTTGATGTACAGCTCATTATCGCAATTATTAACAGCGCAACGAATATTTTCAATTATTTCTTGCGCATTGCGCTATCCGTGCATATTTTCATCATTTCTGTGAAGTCAATCCTTCACGACTGAAGATCTCAATTTGATGCATGCTTATGAATGTTAAATAATGATTGGCTTGATAAAGATGATTTGCCATTCCTTTCCAAGAGATGATGATCGATTAAAAATCCGATATTGTTCTAGGATTTCAACCCGGCACAGAAAGCAGACACGCAACTCTCATACCATGACCACCATAATATTTGCTATATTCTGAAAAAAAAAAAAAAAATTTCCGTTAGTTTAAAAATTATTCACTTTAATTATAAATTAAAGATTTATATTGACACGTCAGAAAATCATTTTCCCCATGTTTTTACGTAGGACAGGGATAACTATTAACTCATCATGTATTAACTATTCAGATAACAAAGCCAACTTTCACGATATGACATTATCTTTTCTACCAATAGTTTTATTAAGAAATCTTAGACTTACATTCTTATTGTGTCTCATCTCGTGGTCGATAGATTTGCCTTCATCCATTCTTCAGGCGAACATCTAATATAACATATAACATACATGTAATCAGTATGATATCTTTCCTTTCCTATTTTTTTATTGAAATTATTTGTCAGGAACAAATATTCGTCATATGCAATCAGATTGACTGAGGGCGGTTTGTTCATGTACTCATCATATGCGTACCATTATAATACTGACAAATTATACTTATAAATATTACAAAAAAGTATGTCTTTTTTTTAATTTAAAATAATAACATAGATAACTTACAAAAACGTCTGATTCAAAGAGGGTAACAGGTGGCCATCTGCTCCATCATCTTTTTCTATATAAATGAGATACATATATATTAAAATGTATTTTCTCTACAGTATATCGATGAATAAAGATAGAAACAATATTATCAGTACACTGATTCATTCATAGTTCTCAGACTGGGGCAGTATATTAATCATCATATAAATTTATTCACATAACTTATATTAATTGCAGAAATAAGTCTTTTTTTTACATTAAAGTGCATAAAATAAAATATACAAAAAATCAAATCTATTTGCAAACAGAAAAACTATGTGCTTTTAATCTGCATTGAAAATTCTTAAATAAATTTGTGAGTCTAATAATCATAGGTTTTTACGTTCTGTTTTATGAAATGATCTTCTTGTGTTTAAATTACAATTAATAAAAGAAAAACTTTACATAAGAATAATCTTGAAACGATGCTCTCAAATGCAATTCTAAATCTGTTTATAGGCAGATGATGACTCAAAAATGCAACTCAAACGGGAATGAGAGCATGTGGCGGCACAAGACGCAGCATCGAGAAATTCCTTCTCGGAAACACAGGAGAAATAAAATACTCACTATAAAAACTGATTGCGATGATAAGCGCAAGCTATTTAGCGGCTGCTCCTCCGATAGGAAAGAAAGAAGAGGAGGGGAGGCGGCTTCTACAAAACCCGGCACTAAAAGAGAAACGGGAACTAAAATCTCGATGGTGTAGAAGCATGCGGCGACGGCGCGTCGCCCGTGTAAATTGTGGCGTGATCAGAGAGCCTGTAGAGGCTTGTAATCAAGAGACGATCATACGAACGAGACAAACGCAGCTCATCATGTCGTTGGGAGAGGGGCGAACCGAAAAAAAACGTGATCAAGCTCAGGCGCCGAGATATATATATAATTGAAAAATACAATCGGGATCGTTGAATTCAAGGGGAATCGTGCGTAGGGAGCCCCGTCGCAAGATGCCTGAGCGAGGTGTGCACGCGGATGCCGATGGATTTCGAGAACGATCTTGCGCTTACCTCTCCACGCCACGCCTGACGCCACGCCGTGAAGGAACGAGACGCGTATGCATGGACGTATTGGACTCGTCCTCCGTGCTCCGAGAGATCCAGCCGCCAAATGAACGAAGCCAACGTCGCCAACGTAGGTAGTCCACGCTTCGCGACTTTTCGGAGCCTCTCGGGGGAAGGGAGGGAAGCTTCCGGCGCTGTTATGACACTTACGACGGATTTACATGTAAAAGTCGTCAAGCTGATATTTCGATCAATCGCTGAGCTCCGCGCGTAGAGATTATTATTTTTGTGGACAAATATCTACCTCTCGATATCTAATCGAGTCTCTCCGATCTTCTGCTTAGATCGTCGAAAGAAATTTAACGCGTCTTATAATTATGAAATTAATATATTAATTACATTTATTACGATTAATGTAATTAATTTCGCGAGAAATGCCTATAGCTATAAGGATTACTTGGAGCAAAAATTCTGACTAAATTTATGTCCATTACTTCATTTTAATCTCGGTTTAAAAAAAATTCTTTTCTAGTTACAGGAATTCGAAAAAAAAAAAATAAATGAAACTAAAATTAAAGAGTAATTAACTTTAATTAACTGTCAAAGTCGCAAAATTAATAATATAATAATCGCAAAATTTTTGTCCACCTAATTTAGCCTTTTCGCACATTAAATGACGGAATGAGGATTGATATTCCATCTGTCTTAATAAATTAAGCAGCATCGATTCGAGAAGTTATTAAAATTAAAAAACGTCAATGCTCCGCCGCGGTTGCGACACTCTCGCCGTCAGATGATTGGAGCGGGGAGCCCGGAGCCAGTGGAGCCTGCCTGGAGCAGTGGAGCAACCTGGACTCTGGAGCAGTGGAGCACAGTGGAGGCAGCCTGGAGCCGACCCAGTCCAATCTGACCTAACCTCACGTCAAGTGACGTCAAAATTTGTCATCCGTGCGCATCGTTTCGTCGTAGAGCGATTAAGGAGTTTCGCGGAGGGGACAACGACGGGACGCCGCCGCGCCGGGGCCGATATCTGTCGTCGGGCTTGATTCGCACGAGCGCGAGGAGAGTGACGAAGTGACGCGTGACGTGGCCCCGCGAGGGATACCGCGGTGCCATGGAAATGTCTCTGCCCACCGAGTGATGACATACCCAGACCGCCGTTTCTCACGGTGCGTATACACACTAGTTCTAATCGCGTTACTTATCGCGTTCTCGCCACCATTCATCCGCACCATAAACATAACACGGACAGACGGAGCATGTCGCGCGTGACCTGGCCGGCGTGTGCGAGAAAGAGGAAATACAATTAATCTCTCTTCTCTCTCTCTGACATTATACAGAGAGCAACCTTTCGCTAGAGAGAGAGGGAGAGAGAGAGAGAGAGAGAGAGAGAAGAGAACGATTGACCCCAAAGTGTGATATGTGACCGATATATATTTTTAGAGCGCTGTCGTGTCTTCCTCAATATTAACGTTACATTTTCCCTTTAACTTTAAATCCAAGCCCATACGCCGTCAGCTGTAAGTAATTGTAAAGTGGCAGTGAATTTAATCTAATTGCATTGTAGGAGGAGATTGAGCGTGATATTTGAGAGCGGCCTGTGCGTGACGTTTATTTAAAACAATGATGGAGTTGAGTCATAGCCTGACCCTCAACGAGGATGCTCTTAATCAAATCCCGGAGGCGAAGCGACCGGTCTTCATTTTCGAGTGGCTACGCTTCCTGGACAAAGTTTTGGTTGCCGCTCAAAAGGTTTGAAAGTTCAACATATATAGCTGTTAAGTTTGTTACTGAGAGACAATGAGAGGAGATATTGAAATTATTTGCATAATAATATCTATGTTGAATTCTTAATTGTGATAAATCTTATTTGCAGAGCGACATTAAAGAATGCCAGCAAAAGTTGGTGGAGCAGTTGACCAGGCATATGCAAGGAGCACCTGGTCCACCCACCCGGCGTCTCATCGCAAGATGCCTGGCGACTTTGTTCAGCGTAGGCGACACATTCCTGCTCTTTGATACCGTCAACAAGTGTAATGATATCTTGAGGAATAAGGACGATTCGCCGAGCTTTCTACCCACGAAATTGTAAATATTACTTAATATAATTGATATTAATTGATTGACCAATATTATTAGTATATTAATATGAATTAATATTTATTAATACTAATTAATATTTATTAACGATAATCAATCGATTATTATCTATTAATTTTGTTGATAATTTGGATTAATTCTAATACGTATACATACATGTCATTTTTCTAGAGCTGCTATTTGTTGCGTGGGATGCATGTATGAGAAATTGGGAAGAATGATGGGCAGGTCATATGAGGAAACTGTGCAGATTCTAATAAAGTCCCTACGTTCTGCGGAATCACAGACGCGGATAGAAATTATGCACACATTAGAAAAGGTGACTATCTTGTTAAAAATCGTTCAACTATTTTAATATTTTTTATGTATATTAAAATATGTTTCTAATGTAACGTGCTTATCCTAAATTTGTCCTATAATTAGGTGTGCGCTGGAATGGGATCCGCGATAACCAATGTGCATAAGGAGATATACAAAGTTTCCAGGCATTATCTGACCGACAGAGTGATGGCGGTGAGATGTGCCGCCGCCAAGGTATTTATATTACAAAAAAAAAAGATTATTGATTACGTGCGCTCCACTTTTCTGTACTTCCAATAATTTTTTTTTTTTTTTACAGTGTTTACTGGAGATGTTGAATCACGCTCCGTTTTTGTATACGACCGAAATCGAAAGCGTTGCAACGCTATGCTTCCGGGCATTCGAAGGTTCGAATTACGAGGTGAGATGCGCCGTCGCTAAATTATTGGGCACCTTAGTGGCAATGACGCAGCTTCCTTCACCCAAGATAAAAAATCCCACAGGTATGGAAGCAAAAAAAATACCTCAAACAAGATTAGAAACGTCAAATGCGGTCTAAAGCAAATCTTGGAAAAAAATATATGAAATAATTATGAAAATATACACCCAAATCTTTTGTTCCGCAGTTGCGCACAACAAAGGTGTTAAGCAAGCTTCGCTTGAAGAGGTGTTAAATATCCTGATGTCCGGATTTTTAAGGGGCAGCGTCGGCTTTCTGAAAGGGACCGGCGAGATCATAAAAGGAAGCTCCAGCATAAACAGAGAAGTGCGAGTTGGAGTGACACATGTAAGTGATTACGGATGCAATTTTAAATATACTCAAACTACGAAATTTGTATAATTATGCGAGAAATATTTATAGCGTTAGTTTTCAAGGAAGCAAAGCAGAGTTACATAATTTGCCGTTTATTCTGTCGAGTCGAAAAGCCTTTAACTTTATTGAGGAATATATTTGTCGAGTCGAAAAGCCCTTAACTTTATTGAATATATTTTTTCACGATAAAACATCTCGCTGACATTTTTGGTGATCGCTGTATTACAGGCATACGTGGTGTTCGTTCAAATGTTGGGCGGTACCTGGCTGGAACGAAATATCGGCACGTTAATCGCGCACGTTTTAGACCTGGTTACAAACCCGAAAGCCGCTAGCTCGCACGTCGAGGCGGTGTACTCGCGCAAATGCGTGAACTTTATACTACGCGGTACCGTCGGCAAGTTGTTAGGCGAAGGCGCTCAAGCAGCCGCTTGCAAAGAGATAGCGCACATCATTCTGAAGCAGATGAATTCCATCGGTAAGAAGAACGCGGCGTTTTTTGTGTCAAACTATAATATACAGTCGCGCGCAATCTCATTGTGGCCTTATCAGATTTCAGTCCGGAAAACGCCAAAGATTGCAATCAGGAAACGTTATTCAGCCAGCATTTACTAGTGTGTGCGCTGCAAGAAATGGGCAATCTGATTTTGGGATTAGGTACCACGGCTACGAATTTGCTATCCGATCAATCTCTAAGTATGTATTCGTGCATTCGAAATATCTTTTGTTTCCCACTAAACGGAAATGGATTGAAATTTCAAATCATGGATTGAAATGCATTAAAATGGATTGGAAAATGAATGCATTTCTATAAAGGCGAATCCATTTCAATCCATGGTTTAGAAAACTTCAATCCATTTCAATAAAAAAATATATATTTTAATCCGTTTACTGGGTTCTTCAATATAAAAATAGTCCGAGCAATACAGTTAATTATGTATTTAACGCAGATCTGATCGATGCCATAATGGCCGTCCTGGTGCATCCGTGTCAAGCGGCCAGACTGGCGGCAGCCTGGTGCTTGAGGTGCATATGCGTGGCAGTGCCGAGTCAAATAACGCCGCTGATCGACCGCTGCGTCGACGGGATTGAGAATATGCGTAGCTCGCCGGAGGCTATAGCCGGCTACAGCAGTACCCTTGCCGCGGTGGTGGGCAGCGTTCGTCTGTCACCTCTGGGAATCCCCCATACTAAGGGAAAGGTATATATACATGCTCTTGTGTACCCCTTTTTGTATTATACCAATGACGCGGAGTTAATTTACTTTCGATTTTCAGATAATTTTCAATACAGCGGAAGAGCTCTTGAGAAGCGCGAGTCAGAACAGTCGTTTGTCCTTAAATCGCACGCATGCAGGATGGCTCCTCATAGGCGCGATAATGACTCTAGGTATATATATATAGATGTCTTGTATTTAATAATGGATAATAATTTTAAATATAAACCGTTTATACATGTATAATTTTTATATGCAGGTGCGGCGGTAGTAAGGGGCTTGTTCCCGAGAATGTTACTCCTGTGGAGAAACTCCTTCCCGCGCTCGAACAAGGAACTCGAGAGTGAAAAAGCTCGCGGCGACGCTTTCACGTGGCAGGTGACTTTGGAAGGACGTGCCGGCGCGTTGTCCGCCATGTACAGTTTCCTGCTGCATTGCCCGGAACTTCTGGACGACGATATTATACGACGATTACTCACGCCGATCGAATCCGCTCTGGCGATGCTGACGAAGTATTAAATATTGATATACTTTTTATATAATGCGACAAAAAATATTTTGGAGCAATCCTACAATTAGGATATATCTTTTTCAGTTTGTCTCCTGTTTTGAAGAATTATGGCCAGCAATTGAAAGCCCCTGCGGCCATGGTTCGTTTGCGCTTATATGAAACATTATTGCTGATTCCACCGCAAATGTTTGAAGGTAAAATTTATAAAATCTATTTATATATTTTTTCCCAAGTTTGCAATTTGTATCATTGATATCACTTGATGTCACACAGGTTCTTATACACATCTTCTGAGGATGCTGGTATCGGAGTTCACGCTTACGGATAATCCTGGAAACACGACTACTTCCTTATTGAGTGTAGTTTGCCATGCTAACGATTCCGTGATTCTCGGTACGTGGCTGCAGGAGACCGATCATCGCACAATAGAAGACCAAGTGAGTTAATTTTTATATATACGTTCTAGATTGCAATGTGATTTCTATTTCTATAAACAACATCATTTTGTCTGATGCTTTGTTGAGTCATTGCTTGTTCAATCTTGTTTGCGAATTGAAAATTTGTAAAAGTGTCAGTGTTTTAAAGAAAAAAATTTTCTGGCAAACTAATTCTAATTCTAGATATATTTTATGCACAACTCAAACTCATACTCTTTTCTAACATTCTGTAACAAAAGATTGCGATTCAATAACTAAAATACATGTATTGTAAAATCTTTGTATAACTAGTTTTATATTTGTACAATTCGTGTTTTGGATATAAAACGTTTTTATATATCTAGCTAAACTTAAAAATGCAGAATATATACTCTTACAATTTAAACTTTTATCAAATCTAATTTTTGCGTTAACGTGTAAATACCCTCGTGTTTAGATGGAACCAAACAGAAGGGCAGATTTGGAACATGTGAGTAAGGTGTTCTGTAAAGTGTGCCTTTCATTTTTCTATTTTGTTTTCTTATGCCTACGTTCATAAATATTTAACTATTTTAATATAAAAAAATTTTAGTTTAAAAGTTAACAAATTTTTTAAGCTTTATTTTTATGTTATTATTATATTACTTTATTAACTGATTACATTAGTATATGTATGTAAATATAGCATTCCATTTTTTAAATTTCATATTTAATTTGAATATATTGAATATCTTATATATTGCTCATGTTTTATTTATATTAATTTGAGACAATCTTTGCCTTATTTCTTTGAATAAAGATATACATTTATATGTATTAATTATTTTGTATTTTTTTTTAGGTTTTACATATGAAGCAGCTTTACTTTTTATTACGATTAAAAACTCGTACTTTGTTATAATTTACAATCTTTTTTTTCAGCTTCAACCAAATAGTGCTGCGGGATCTGGAGCACTGGAACATAATACATGCTGTCTTTACAGACCAATGCCAAACGTAAGTTTAAAAAATCATTTTTTATATAATCAAATTTAAAAAAATTCATATTCCTCTCTGTAGATTTTTAAATCCTACTGCTAATTACAAATATGGAGCAAATTATAATACGAATTTATGATATTATGATTGCAGTATGAAATGATTCCTGGTCCCCTGCCGTTGGGCGTAGCGGTGATCGATCTATCGGTCGCGTTGTTCGGCCAGATATTCCCGCGTGTAGCAAACAAGCACAGGCTGCAGATGTTGGATCACTTCAGCGAGTGCATAAAGCACACCAAGTCCGGGAGGCAGGAGGCGATACAAATGAACGTGTTCACGGCCGTATTGAGCGGCTTGAAGGGCCTCAACGAGGCGAAGACCGGCTTCGGGCAGGAAGACGTCAAGAAATCCGCCACCAATCTCATCATCAGCACGCTGGTCAGCAGCAACCCCATTCTACGATGGGCGGCGGGAGAAGCGGTCGGCAGAATGGCCCAGGTGATCTCCGACCCGAAGTTCACCGCGGAATTGGCGCAGACCAGTTTCGACCGGTTGAAATCGGCACGCGACGTGGCCAGCAGAACCGGCCACTCGCTGGCGTTGGGCTGCCTTCACAAGTACGTCGGCGGAATGGGCTCCAGCCAGCATCTCAACACCAGCGTCAGCATCCTGCTCGCACTTGCGCAGGATAATTCATCTCCCGTAGTGCAAGTAAGATATTGTCCCAGTAAACGCAAATGGATTAAAATTTTTTTTTTTAATTTAAATGAAATTTAAATGAATGATTGAATTTAATTAAATTGAAATTGCTCAAACCATGGATTGAAATGGATTAGCCTTTACAGAAATACATTAATTTCCACGAAGGCCAATCCATTTCAATTTATTTCAATCCATGATTTAAAATTTCAATCCATTTTCGTTTAGTGGGGTGCCTCGTTTTATCCTCGTGTTAATTTCGACAGAAAATTATAAAATACATTTTTTTTCCAAGGTTTGGGCGCTGCACGCTCTGTCTCTGATAGCTGATTCCGGTGGACCAATGTTCAGAGGCTACGTGGAGCCTACGTTGTCCTTAGCACTGACCCTCCTTCTCAATGTTCCTCACTCCTACATCGACGTGCATCAGTGCATCGGAAAGGTTTTATCGGCGCTTATCACGACGATAGGACCAGAATTACAAGGTAGATCTATATAACGTCTCTACCTAATTATAGAGTAATTGCGAAGTATCCAGTAAATGGAAAAGGATTAAACTGGATTAAACTTAAATTCATTGAAATGGATTGGCCTTCGTGGAAATGAATGCATTTCTATTTCATAATACGAATATAATATAATATTTTTACTATAATATTAATATATTTTTTGGATTTGATAGATTAAAACAATGCATTTCCTAGTCACAATTTGTAATTAAATAACGTTCATGATTCATTTTCACGGAAAACTATATGTTATTATAAACTATATATTTTTAAATTTAATTATATATTGAAAAGAGAGCTAGTATTCACGATTTACTTTTTAAAACTGAACTTATTTTTAAATTGAATGGCATAGAAAATGTAATCATACAATTCCTATAAATGAATACAAAGGCATTGGGCATTGAAACGGATTCAGATTTTTAGAAGTACGCATTCGCGAACGTTGAAATGAATTTTTTTTTTAATCTATTGTAATCCACTTCCGTTTGCTGGGTATAGGTGATTACTGTTTTTGAGGAAGACAATTCATTGAACGATCAATTTTACAGGCAACACTTCAACGATTTGCATGGCGCGGTCGTCATTTTTGTGCGCGTGTGCCATTATGCAGGACCATCAGGATCCGCTTGTTCAAGCCGAGGCGACCGGTTGCCTTCAACAGTTACATCTCTTCGCGCCCAGACACGTCAATTTGTCGTCCCTCGTTCCTACATTATGCGTAAGGCTTCAAGTACTCAAGGACAACGTTTATCGCAAAGTTTTCATTATTTAACTTGATTATAATTTTTTTTTTTTTTCACAGCGGACCCTATCGAGCAATCATTTGCTTCTGCGTAAAGCTGCGATATCGTGCCTGCGGCAGCTCGCTCAGCGCGAGGCGAAGGAGGTGTGCGAGCACGCGATGACTCTGGCTAACGAGAGCAGAGACACTAACGTGGTGGAGGGTCTCGCCGTCACCGAGACCGGTCTCGCGGGCGTGCTGTTCAGTATGCTGGACACGGAAACTGACAGCAAGCTGATCAAGGACATCCACGACACTTTGACAAGCATGCTGCAAATATTGGCGGCCGACAATTTGTCCCAGTGGTTGTCACTGTGCAAAGACGTCCTCACGATAGCCTCAGGTAACAATCGCGTTCTCCGAATTAATCGTTGACGAAAAAAAAAAAAGAAATGAATCGAACGAATGAAACATTCTGCTTCGTTACGTAGAATCGAGTACGATCGAGGAGGGCAACGCGGCGAACGCGGAGGATAGCGCCGCCGACAACGAATCAGCGGACGCGGAGGGGGACGACGATCAGGCCGAGTTCCACGCTGACGAGTCCGCGAAACAGCGACCGTCTATCACGCCGAGATGGCCAACGAGAGTCTTCGCCGCGCAATGCGTCCGACGCATCATCGCGGCTTGCGAGAACAACAAGCAGGCTCACTTCGATCTCGCTCTGGCCAAAGAGATGCAACAGTCTAAGGGAAAAGGTTAGATTGACGAAGCTCTAACGTTGCCACCTTCTTACCTTTCTCGTGTAATTTTTTTTAATGTACTCGTTTTTACGGGATCTTACAGGAGACTTTCTGGTGTTACACCTGTCGGATTTGGTGCGCATGGCGTTCATGGCCGCGACCAGCGACTGCGATCCACTGCGACTCGAAGGTCTCAAAACTCTGCAGGAGATCATTGATAAATTCGCCGAAGTTCCCGAACCGGAGTTTCCCGGGCATTTGTTGCTGGAGCAGTTCCAAGCACAGGTGAGTCTCAATTTATCGCACATTTTATACAAGTTGTGTTTAACCTTTAAACCACTATATCGGTCTCACAAACCGCTATTGAAACGTTACTTGTCAATCATTTTTTTATTTGTCACCATTTAAATATATTTTATTTCTATTGTATATGAGATTTTTTTGTTAATCCTCACATTAAAACATAGGTTTCTTTTTCCCCATCTCAAATATTCAGGAAAAATACATTTTTATTATATATAACTTATAAAATTAGCGAGAGCTAATAGTGGCATAATAGCAGTCTATCAGACCGACATTGGTTGGTGGTTAGTGTAATTTTTTGGGATGTGGTGGTTTAAAGATTAATGATTATTGTATCGAATACATCCTACCATGAATATGTTTAAAGGTCGGAGCTGCTTTAAGACCAGCCTTTTCCCCGGAAACACCGTCGCATGTCTCAGCTGCAGCCTGCGAGGTTTGCAGCGCATGGATCGGCAGCGGCGTCGCTAGGGATCTCAATGATCTGCGAAGGGTGCATCAGTTACTCGTATCGTCCCTGGAGAAATTGAGAGAGGGTAACACTCGGCCGCAGCTGTACAACGAGAGCTTGTCAACGTTGGAAAGACTGGCGATTCTCAAAGCGTGGGCGCAGGTATATCGAATATTACTCTTTATATTCAATATAGAGATAACACAAGCAAGGATAAGATATCTGAGTAAATTGTAAAAAAGAGAAAACTAAATTTGATTTTTTTTTTTTTAACAGGTGTATGTAGTTGCAATGATAAGAGACGGATCCGCATTGAATAGCAAGGATACGATTAATCGAAACGTGAATCAAATCGATGAAGCCAACGAGGAGAATTTTGGGGAATTCGAGTTTCAGGGCGAAAGTTTGCTGAGCCTCGTCCAGCCGGAACTTCTGAGTCTGAGTCGACATTGGCTATCCGCACTGAGGGATCACGCATTGCTCTCGTTGCCGCCAGGTAATTGTTGATTAATTGGAATTCAATAAAATATGACAAAACCATAATTACGTGTTAATATCAAGTAATGCCGAATAATAGAACAAAGTTATTATTTCGATTTAAAATGTAGGTATCATATTCTTCATTAATAAATTTGTGGTAGACACATGTTATTGAAAGTTTTATATGTTGTATCCGGAATATTAATTTTTATTATGACTTTTTATATGTTGCACATACCTTTTTTTGGATTACTTATTCGAATAATTAAAATTATCGTTGTGATATCTCTCCAGAATTCTCCAGTCAGTTGCCGCACGACGGTGGTGCCTTCTACACGACGGACACCATGGAGTCCGCGCGTCCTCACTACGTAGAATCGTGGGCGCCGATTCTCTACGCCGCGACTCTCTGGCTCAATGCGAGGGGATTCGAAATGGGTGACAGCAATCAGGAGAAAGCGACGAATCTTACTAATAACAACAATCATAACAATTATAAAAACAACGACGAAGCTGCTGCTTCTAAAACTAACACGAATGTCGAACGTTTTCACTTGTTATTTGGTAAGTAAATGTATAAAATATTAATTAAACTGTGTGTACCGTCGTGGACATATCGGTTACGACACTTTTTTTTTTAAATCGATTTTGAAACGCATTAATACGTTGCAAATGCGAATCACGATTGGTGTACTGTCTCTAGATTAAAGATAGTACACCATCGTGGTTCGAATTTGCAAAATATTAGTTACCTATAAAATATGTATTATATATTATATATTAAATACTAAAAACCTATGAAAAATAGTGTCGCACCGATATGTCCATGACTGTATTTGTATGTAGATAATATTAATACAATTTAGCTTATATGATTATTCTTTTCCTTTTTTAAAGAAATATGCAACTTTCTATTTAATTATAATCATTTGCAGGTATATGCATGGAAGCTCTGTACAGTCCTCGCTCCTCCGAGTCCGAGCGAAATATAAAGACATGTTTGAATGCGTTATACACGTTACTCGACTCAACGTGGGCACGTGAGATCTTCATCAAGCAACGTTCCTTGCCTATCGAATTATGTAATGTTCTTGTTAGGTACGTGTACATACATATGCGAAAGGTACGCAATCTGTTCCTCCTTCACATATATTGATATCGATATATTTGTTGCTTTAAAGATTACTTTTGACACGAGAGAGTTATGCCATCCAAATGATAGTAATCGAAGTGCTGAAGCAGGTGATGAAGGGAGCGCAGGAGGATCTGGTCGCGAGAAAAAAATTGAAACTCAAAGGTACGGGAAAACTTCGAAATTGTCCTCGATAATTTTGGCAGATTTTTGCGTCGCATTTATGCTTATACGCGCGTGTATCTTTTTGTAAAAGATAATACATTGGCGCATCAAGAAAACAACGAAGCGACAGAAGAACTGGATCTGCTGGGTGAGGGAGAGGAGAGCGGCGATCTATCGCCGGGCTCATCATTAGTGTTCGCTGTCCTGGAGGTGTGCCTGTGTCTCCTGGTGCGGCAGATACCGGCGCTGAATCCGAATCCCGGCGGTACCACGGCTATCTTATCTCAGAAAGGATACGTCTCGTCCGAGAACAGCGGCAAGCTGATCGCGTCGACCCTCAATATAATGGAATCTCTTCCCACGTTATGCTCTCCGCAAGGTATCCTCGCAAAGCTTACCTCACGTAATTAACATCATTAACATAGTCAGTATAATCATAACAACTTATTATCCCCCGTTTTTTTTTTTAAAGGCGCAATAGCTGTTCTCCCGACGCTGCTCTATCTGGCAACGGGCGTGATACGCGAAACCGCGGTGCGTACGGACACCGACAGCACCAAATCCGGTTCGGAAACGCCGGTTCACGCTGCGTTGCACTGCGTCAAGAGTCTCATCGCTAACAAATACGCCCGGGATCACAGGAGTCAGAAGCAATGGACGGGATTACTGCGAAGCGCGCTTGCCAAGATCATCGACCTGGCCAAAACAGGCATGTTTACTTTATCCTTTAAAGAAGAAATACCTTTAATCATGAACGCGTACCTCTTATTCATAAAATATCAGAAATCGAAATGACATGTATCGCGCGCGTGTTCCTAGACTTATATCGAAATGTAAAGTATCTACCATATAATAATCGAAGAAGTTAGCACATATATATATATATATATATATACTTATTTTTTTTTATCTATTTTGCTTTTACAGGCAATGACGAAACTAAGATGGACGAGGTGGCGATGATGCTGGGCATCGCAGTATTCGTGCTCCACGCGTCGTCAGACGTGGTGAGCGCTCCGAATCTGCAATTTCCGTGCATTAATCACTTCCGGCATGCGTTCCAATCTGAAAACTTAACGGTGAGTTGATGACACACGGAAAAAGAAACCTAATAATTATTGATCTCAAAGATAATTGAATAATCTTGCATCCAGGTGAAACTGAAATGCGTGCAGACGTTAAGAACAATATTTCTGCATCCGGATCGTAATATAAGTACGCCATACATCCACGCGCTCGCGCCACGACTGGTAGAGTACCTGTATAGCGACAAGAGCAAGCAGGTGATGAATGACATGGAGCTGACCTTCACGCTGGAGTGCGCCAGCACGGTGGAAACCCTCATAGGACTCGCTGATCTTTCTAATCGTAAGTTAGTCTTACAAAGTATTCTTGTTTACAATATTATTTTTATATCTTTTTTCTAAGAATTTTTTTTTTGAGAAAATAAAGCTGTAAACTTGGACCTTTGTATATTTAGTCTTAGATATTTAAATGTTTTTTACAATTTTTTCAAATATAAAAAATTTGTTTAGCAATTATTTGCATCTATTGATTCGAGATACAAAAATTATCTGAAATATAAAACTCTAAAATGTTCTTAATCTGTATAAGCGTATTTCTTGTCTATGACCTATAGCCATATTAAAAAATTGATTTTTATCAAACAAATTTTTATAATGTTTGAAAAATTTGTAAAAAACCGTTTAAATATTAAAGAATAAATATACCAAATTTCAAATTCAGAGCTTTTATATTTTATACAAAAAAATATTTTTAAAAAGATATAAAAATGATAGGAAAAATTATGGAAACAATAATAAAAACCCCTAATTGAACTTAAGAAATGTCTATAAAAAATTATATCTTACAATTAATTCGTGGAATGTTAATTGAAAATGTTAATGCAATACGTGTTACACGCTATACAGGAGATCTATTACAAGGTGTGTGAAAAGTGTGGTCTTAAATCTAATTTTTGATGTATTAATCGTCTATCTTATTTATCTCATTTATGGAATAAGCTTAACATATTTCGTGAAATTACACAGGTATTCAAATGCTAACTCTGCTTGTGCCGATTTTAATCAATTACTTGCTGGAAGGAGACGAGCTCCAGCGTGCTACTAAATATCAAGTGAGCCTCCATCAACAGAGTTTCCAGTGGCTCAATAAGATCGGGCCGAAGTATCCGCAGGTATCATAATTTTGAATTATATCTTCCAGATTACAGATGTATCTTGAGTGATATTTAATAATCGTTTTATATCCCTAGGAATTTAAGACGCTGATGTCGCAATCCACCGAACTGAAAACGAAATTAGAGAACGCCGTAAGGACGAGCCATCAGCAGGCGCAACGACACACCCGGACGGTCGATCTCGTGAAACCGCAAATCAAAACATCCGCGCCGTCAATTAAATTAAAAACCGACTTCTCCAATTTCAATTAAAAGGAGATCGTACATGTTGCAGATAATGAGAAATAAGAGATAATTTATTAAAACTTCCGTAAGACTAACGTAAATAACGATATTAGCGACTTTGTCGTAGATCCGATCGTTTCAGCAAACGAAAATGAATTGAAATGAATAGAAATGAATTCATTTCGACATTTTCGAATTGGCGCTTCTGATTTTTCGAATCCATTTGAATCAAAGAATAATATAATATGGACATTAATACATTAGAATTCAACACGGTGAATAGCTCTTTTCGTATTTCAATTTATTTGTATAAAAAAAATAATAGGTACATGAATGCATCTTCGGACTCTAAAGCGCCAATTCGGATAAATTAAAATGAATTGCAATTTTCAATTCATTTGAATTCATTTTCATTTGCTGGCGTTAACGCGATTAACTGATTACACCGAACAATTTATAAATTGTCAGGCAAATCGAATTAATTGCTGTTTACAACGTCTTAGCGTTGTGATAATTATTAGGTGATATTTCGTTAGAGAATCGTGTACTCGACTGTACTTAGAAATAAAAGATTAGAAATTAGAACGACGGATTACGCGACGGATGCGAAAGGGATAGGACAATTTGACGTGAATGGGAAAAGTTGATGTCGATCAATTAATCGCTACTATAAAAAAATGATACTTATCTTACATTCTCGTCATCCCATTTTAACTTCTTCATTAGTACAATAACGTTCCTAATTTGCCAATTATGCTTTCCAAGAAGGTAACTTTATATCAGACTTTCAAATTGTATATATATATATGTATGTATAGAATTTAGCGTATAACATAGAGATTATTAATTTATTCAATGATAAAAAAAATAACGATGTTGATGTATATTCTCACATCACAACTTTGATGGATTGCGACAGTTAACAAAGTGACAGTTCAATTCCATGAGAGGTGTGGTGTTAAAAAAATTAAACGACTGCAAATACAATATGCACAAATAATTTATATAGCTGATATAATATAGATATTTCCATGCTCATTCACATCATTAATTCACGACTCAGAAGTTTTACTTTAAAATCATTCTTAAAGTAACCGACAGGTATACATTCGATAGAATTATTTATTAACAAATTATAATCACATGGGTTTCCTTGGGAAAACATTTGCCATAAAACGGATGCATATAAAATAAATATAGACTGTTTTGATCGAGAACATATTTAACGTTCTTCTGATAAGAAGACTGATAACTCGCTATGCTTTTTATTTAATAATTTTTAATACACGGATGCGAGGAGAGAGAGAGAGAGAAAGAAAAAAAGGCATGTGTTTGTTTTGCATATCTAGAAATTTTATTATAGAATTGTTAGTAATGGAGTAGCGATTCCAATCGAACGAACGTCTGATATAACATATCGAATTATACCGAGCTTCTTTTCTGTAATATAAAAATTATACCGAGATTTTTTCTGTAATATCGGAATTTTGTGTAAGAATAATGATCTTTGTTTTCCAAACTGCAATAAGATGCACAAGAAGCGCCTTCGGTAAATTAGTACCGTATAATGCTGGGCATTACAGCGAAACGATTTGTAAAATTCGACAATTCTTTTTTTTCGTATTTGATCCTTAAACAGAGCTAGATTGTAGATATGAACGAAAAATACGAACGAACTGCGTGATCATGAGTGTATGTAAATTGAAATTAGAAGACGTAATTCAGAAAGTGGAGGAAAGTGGCGGACTTGACGTTACTCGTATTACTGTGTTTTTTGAAGCCTTAGGAAATCGCAGTAGGCGAGCCTGTAGTTTAGATACAAACGTTTAGACGTTGCAGTACAGACGTCGTTTTTACATAGATTGTGGACTTCACTGGCGATTTTGTCAATCGCTCAGTGATGTCACTGCAAATCGAAAGACGTGGGTAAAAGGAATCGGTGGGAATTTCAATGTCACACGATATTGAATTCCTAAAGATTTCTCCTTTTCTACCGGAGCGAATTTTTTGGGAAATCGCACGTATACAAAACTACCTTTCCAACTTCCACTTCGAAGTTCGGCGAGTCTCGCAATGTCTGTATATAATTGAGTTCGAATTGCACGGTAGATCTGACGTAGCGCGCGTAAATTTTGTGAGGCGAACCAGGAGACGAATTATTGTAAACGTGGAATGGATTAGTGCTCGATAGAGATGTTCTACTATTTTTATATGATTATTTTAGGGACCCGTTGAGATTATTTGTAACTTTTAATTGCACACCGCGAGAGGAGCATACGCGACCGTTCATACATAATAGTGTACTGTACATCTGATCCACCGAACTTCCATATACATTTTAAGTCGCGTTCCGATTGACAGGAATTCTTGTCGAATTCGATGAATATGGTACAATTGTGTAGTGTTGTATTACATAACTGTTGCAGTTTCGATGAAAATAAATTAACTCTTAATCGCATTCCTGTTGCATTGTTGGTGTAATAATTTCGTTCGAAGTCTTCGTTATTAACACCTGTCCTGCAGAATATTAATTGTTGATAAGACATGATAATTCGAATTTAAATTATCGGTTAACAGATTTCTGAGCGGCTTTATCGGTCTGCTTGCCTTTTCTTTGAGAGGGAGAACCTATACTTGACTACTCTGATCGCAAGTGGATACGCGTTTTAAACGGTCCGTGGATATAAAGACTGTGAATTGCGAAGAGCATGTTCAAAGCAGTGCAGCGCGAGCTGTCGTGGGACCGTTGTTGTTTTATCGCGACCGTCGTTACTCGTTCCATTCGTGATAACGGCGGTAAATTAATCACAGTGACGAAACCGAACTCGAGGGGCCCTTGGATCCGAGAGATTTTGACGCAATTCCGCGAAATGGTGAAGGCGAGGAAATACGTAATAGCGAATTATTTCATAAACGAAGCAAAGCCAACGGATCTAAAATTGGTAGAAGAGGAGCTGCCACCGTTGCAGGATGGAGGTAGGAAAACAATGACATAATCGCCACAAACGTCATGCAAGCATGCACGTGAGAATGTCTACGAGTGCGTTATTACAAATAGGAGATGTGATTAAACGCGATCCAATTTTCTGTATCTCCTTTGCGAACATTGTTCCGTAAGAAAAGAATTAGATACGACTTCATTTATTATATTACCAAATTATATGTTATATTCACGTATCAAACTTGTTCGACTATTGTACAATAAGCTTTATGTGGAATACAACTGTTTTAGATGATATATTACATACACAGTCGTATCACAATAGAAATTTATTAATTTATTAAAGATAAATTAAAAATTCTTAATTTTCATTATCGAATATTATATTTACAGTTATTGGAATATTAATTATGAATCATAATTTAAGTTTCAAAGTGTTACATCGTGCTATTAATGTTACAGAATAGATCAAAAATAGGATAATTAACATCGGAAAAATGAAAACAAATGTATCTATTACATGTATAATATATGCCATTAAAAATATACATATATTGTTATAATATAGCTTAATTAAGAGATATAAGCTAATATTAATAAATAAATTATAAAATAATATTAGTAATAAAATTCTAAATATTATAAATATTATTAGCTCTTGGAAATATCGATATTAAATTAATTTTAGCAGTTATTACAAATTAATATTTTTGGATAAAATTATATATATTTATTCTTTTAGAATATCTTGTGGAAGCTGAGTACCTTTCTGTCGATCCATACGTGAAACCGTACGTGCAAAGTTTCCCTCTCGGAACCACGATGGTCGGCAGTCAGGTCGCCAAGATTATAGAATCCAAGAATCCGGATTTCCCGGTTGGCAAAAAGATTGTCGGAAATCTGGGCTGGAAAACGCATACGATTGTCAATCAGAATGACGTCAAAGACGCGCTATTCCAGCAACCGCCGTACATTTTGCCGGACATTGGCGACTTGCCGTCGTCCCTTGCCTTAGGCGTGCTAGGAATTCCAGGGTAAAGATTTTCGGAAATATAATATTTACACGATCGCTTTGCATTGACGTGCGCTTCCGGGGGGAAAAAAGACGCAAAAAATTTAAAAGACGCTACGATACAAAATAAGTATACTTTTTATTTGCCGCGCGCGTTGCTTATTTTAATTCAAACTTTCAAGGACTTTGAGCCTTATGTAGATTGTGTAATAAATATAATAAATTGGCACTATATAGTTATTAAAATAGGGATTGTCATTCAAGAAATGAATTCATTTCTTTCATGAGACATAAATATAAGTATCTATTTCTATAACACAACAACACAAGAAAAAAGATACAGTATAAAATTATTTATGCAAAATTCTTTTTCTCTTATTTACAGCAACACGGCACATTTCGGTTTGCCGGAGATATGCAAACCAAAGTCCGGCGAGACAATAGTCATCAGCGGAGCCGCTGGTGCGGTTGGCTCGCACGTGGGCCAGATCGCCAAGAATCTGGGTATGACTGTAATCGGTATATGCGGCTCCGACGAGAAGTGCAAGTGGCTCACTGAGGAACTGGGTTTCGATTCCGTCATCAATTACAAGACCATGTCGGTCGCAGCCAGTCTACGCAAAGCCGCTCCGCAAGGCGTGGATTGCTACTTCGATAATGTGCGCTATGATAAGATATCGCGTCTTCTTTCAATCAATTAACTCGCAATCAATTAAATCATTACTTTTTAATCTTTATCTTCTTGATTAGTACACTCATCTTGACAAAATTTTTTCTGCGTTGAAAAATCTATTTATAATCGATTGAAAGATACTATCCTCTCTCCTTGCTTAACTATCGAGATCTAAATCACGTTAATTAACTTTACAGGTTGGCGGGGATATCTCTGGCGTGGTCATGTACCAGATGAGGCCGTTCGGCCGGGTAGCCGTGTGCGGCAGCATCCCGATGATCTCGAGCTACGACGCGGACACCTCGTCCTTGCCCAAGTCCACAATCCTGCAACCCGTGATATTGTCCAACCAATTGAAGGTGGAGGGCTTTATCGTTACACGCTGGATGGATCGTTGGAACGAAGGCATTACGCAGAACCTGCGATTGATTCGCGAGGGCAAGCTACGTTACCGCGAGACCGTGACCAAAGGCTTCGAGAA
>NW_012026802.1:3515879-3516447 GCF_000956235.1 Wasmannia auropunctata
TAGCGCCTCGAAATATTAGCCAGTCGGTTAACTCCAAGCCAAATCCACCCAGTCCACCAAGTATAATGTAACTTTTATCTTTGAGACAATAATAGCGACGATATGCGAGAATGTGATTGTCTAAAGGATATTTATCCTTTTCCTGAATACTTATAATTATCTAAAATAATTATATGTATTAAAAATAAAAAATTATATGTAGAACAGATTTATTTGTATATAAAAGAGACTGTTATTTGTATATAATTTTTTATGTTTAATCTGCACTAGTTATTATATACCTTTCCCATATGTTTTCCACTTGTCATATATCTAAAAGCTTGTTCGATATCTGTTTTCGGAAAAATTTTTACTTGAAGTGGTTTAACAGTTCCATTATTAAGACCATCGGCTAGCATTTTTGACAATAGAGATTTGTACTTGTGATCACCGAAGATCATATTATCAAGGTGAATTCCATGAAAGGTAATACCCTTCTGAAACGCGGACATACCTAGAGGATTATTAGAAACAAGATCAAATTTACCGATCTCCAAAAAATGACCATTTTGTGCCAAACAACGAATAG
>NW_012026802.1:3523272-3524325 GCF_000956235.1 Wasmannia auropunctata
ACCACATATACTAAATCTTCACGTCGAGATTCGACGCATCGATTGTTTTCTATCCAACAGAATGTGCTTAAATCACCACGAATCTATAAAAAAACAATAACTTTGTATAATAATATAATACATATAAAATTAAATTTTTAATGGAAATATAACAAAATTTAAGACACATAATATGTAAACATAAATCGATCATGGAATGTTTAAACTAAAATAAAGAAACGTTAACAAGGTCAAAGCGGATATTGATATTTTAATAATATTTATATGTGTATATTATAATTTTCAGTTCAAGTAAATCGCGCGCCAAATATTTATCTGTCTTAAAGAATAGCTCTAAACTGAATCGTACATAACATCACAACTAAATTTTTCTTCCACCAATGAATTTGAGACTATGTCGACGCCGCGACCTTTCGTTTGCCACATTATCATTTGTTCAAAACTAGTGTCTCGAAAATTTCCAATATGTTTATCCACAATAGTCGGAAATATTTGCTTAATGATGTTAAGTAACCAAATAATTTAATGTTAAAAAGCATTTTTTAATTTTGTAAAGTAATTTAATTATTTAAATAATAGTATTTAACTGGAATATTAAATAACAGTATTTTTAAATAATAATTTAAAAATACTTTATTGCATACAATATTATGCTGGTTGAAGTATTGATTTACGCAATAAGTTATTTTGCAGGATTTAAAAGATGCTTATTAGCACCAAAGTATTATATTACTTTCTTAATTTAATGATGATATTATTCTGGATTCAGTTTAGACCTGTGTTTTAGGATCAACAAACATTTGGCGAGTGGTTTATTTAAACTAAAAATTATAAAATTCACATATAAATTTTATTAAAACACTAAGATTTGCTTTGGCAGTGTTGGCGTTTTCTGATCTTACAATTAGTTGTTACAAAAATATGTATATGACACAATAATAGATTATATTGATATGTTTTAAGAAGAATGTACCGTTTGGCAGACATGAGCACTAGATACAGGTTTAACTTCTGGTTGTGATAATCTTAAATGTCTATACGATCCCCAGGTTT
>NW_012026802.1:3524345-3526658 GCF_000956235.1 Wasmannia auropunctata
TTTCATCCCTTTAAACCGTTTTTGGGCAGCAACTGCTAATTTCTAAATTCATCTATTTAGGCAACCTACATGTATAAAAAGTTTCGTTAAGATCAGAATTTGACACTTCGCGAGGTTCCCTTGTTAGTAGATACATCATTGCATCGCCTATTCTTCACAACATTTGCAAGTCTCTCGAAGAATACTGCTAATTGTCCTCATTTACCTCTAAACAACACGTGGACTCCAGAGAGTCGCGTATACAAAGAGACGACAAAGATCTGAAACAGTTGGACGAGTGGATATCTTGTCATAATCCTTTCGTAGTTTCAAACAACATCATGTCATTGAGTACCGGAGTTATAGGCAATGAAACAGTAAACTGTTACAATGCACAAAAAATTAGTTTTAAGATAATGCAAGAAATCATCGGAAAAAATATCAAAAATATTTTAAAACGCAGCAACAGAGTTTCTCCGCTTTCTGTGGTAAATTCGGCTATTAAAATCAAAGATGATGTGGTTCCAATTGATCCATTACTTCTCTTCCAAAGAATGATCATTGCAAAGAAAGACGAGAATGATCTCGCCGAATATTTACAGTATGAATTTGGATCATTTTCACTTCCTCTTTTAAATGAAGCAGGGAGAAAAACAAAAAAATTCGCTCTGTACGACGTGATTGGAGAGAGTAACGAATCATTACCAGTCAAAAATGATATATTTTTTGTTATTGATGGTGGATTCTTGTTACATCAGGTTATTTGGTACATAAACCAGACATGGTACAATTTGCCCCACTTATATCAATTATTTAAAAAATCATTATGGTGCGAATTGTTTTATTGTTTTTGATGGCTACGAACAATCTGAGACAAGTACAAAAAAAAGTGAATAGATTCGACGAGCATCCAAGTATACTTGCTCAGAGATTGTTTTTGATCATTGCAACGATGTCGCAAGAAAAATTCTTGTTAAGTGAAAAAAATAAAACGAAGCTGATTACAATGCTCATTGGAAAGCTGAAAGTAGAAGGATTCGGTGCAAGCGACATTCGATGCTGATACCTTAATTGTCGAAAAAGCTACAAAGTACATCTGTAATTTTTTGGCAACCTGTAAGAGTTGGTAAAGATATCGATCTTCTAATTTTAATGATCGTCTTAAAACCAGCAAATAAGAAGCAAGTGCTTTTTATGAAACCCGGGAAAGGAAAGATCGAAACAAAAATATATTGCTCGATCGATTTCCAGAAAATAAAAAACAACATTTTACTGGCGCACGCTTTCAGTGATTGCGACAATACTTCTTGCATATTTTTGAAAAGAAAAATTAAAATTTTGAAAGTGCTCGAAGATCCGAAAATGAAGGAAGTGATCGAAACTTTTAATGAAAAAAGTTCAACGCGCGAAGAAATAAAAAAAGTCGGTAAAAGTTTATTTCTGGCTAAGTACAGAGCTGAGAATGAAGTTGACATTAACATCGTTTTATCATATTTAAAAAGTCTCAAAAAAGCAACAAATTCAATTTGGCCAGTTTACCACCAATTTCTGCTGCAGCTGAACAACACTCATATCGTGTGTTTCACCAAGTGCAACTATGGCTTGAAAATGACTTGAAACCGCAGCTTTGGGGATGGCAAAAACGAAAAGGATATCTACAATCGATACCCACTCTTGCTACTGTTGCTCCAGATTCAATATTGAATCTAGTCTAGTATCTTGCAATGGTAAAAAGGGATGCAGTAGATCATGTGGATACAGAAAAGCAAGCTTAAACTGCGCAACAATATGTGGATGCAGCGGAATATCCTGTCTCAATTCCCCAATGAAAGACAATATTAAAACTATAGACGAAGAATTTGATGACA
Source organism: Wasmannia auropunctata (assembly GCF_000956235.1). Classification (NCBI taxonomy): domain Eukaryota; kingdom Metazoa; phylum Arthropoda; class Insecta; order Hymenoptera; family Formicidae; genus Wasmannia; species Wasmannia auropunctata. The sequence goes on from NW_012026802.1 coordinate 3,526,193, forward strand.
ACAATATCAGCGCATTAATAAATTATGAAAGTAAGAATCACATCATAAACGATTTTTTTTTAACTTGTTTCAAATTTATATAGTATCATCCATTTTATGTTTCAGTACTTTCAACATCGGCTGAAGACTCAAATAAAAAAAAAATGAAATTATATTGTCCATCCCCTTACGAAAAATAAGTATTGAGGCTCCATACTTAGTATTGAGGTTCTAATACTTAATATTAAGATTATAATACTAATTGTAAATATTGAAAGTCAGTATTGGTGAATATTTAAGTATTGATGGAGGTTAAGTGTTGATGAATACTGAGTATTGAGAGTCAATATTGGTGAATATTAAGTATTAGAAATTAGTATACATCAATACTTACGTATTTTATCTAGTTAAGTATTGATAAATATTGAGTATTGACAGTCAATATTAGTGAATACTTATAATTATTAGAGATTAGTATACATCAATA
>NW_012026802.1:3530188-3534582 GCF_000956235.1 Wasmannia auropunctata
AATACTCTAATAGTCTCTGAAATTTTACTGAAAAATTCTCTGAAAAACTCTGAAACGTGTCCGAAATTTTAGAGTTTTTCAGGAAAATTTTCAGACTTTTCCAAAGAAATTTTCAGAGAATTTCAGAAAAATTTTTTTACCAGGGATGGACCTAGCGTGGAATTGTATAAATCGTATAATTGTATTGTTTCACATAGGTTTTTAACTTTTCACGCAAAGCAAGGTCTACCCCATATCCATCTCTGCAGTGCCGGATTTGAGGGAGGACGGACGCCCAGGGACCTCCATACAGAAAGAACGATTTTGCTGGGAGGTCTAAAAATTTTGCTGAACACAGATCTGAAAATAATTTTGTTGGACCATCAAAATAATTTTGTTAGAAGTTTAAACTGGTTGCCAGAATATCAAAATGTTTTACAGCAATGCTCATCATTTTTTAGTTTCCAACAAAATTATTTTCAGATCTGTATCCAGCAAAATTTTTAGACTTACCAGCAAAATTATTTTTTCTGTGCAAACAAAACTTGAATAAAAAGAAAATTTGATTAAAAAATCTATGTATATATTGATGTTTGATATATTTTTTGGAAATATATCCAAATGCTTCATAAATATATGTCATTGGTTTCCGGGTGGTAACTGCGATGTGCATTTTAGGTGCCAGAGTATCGCAAACATTACAGTTGGCATCATTAAATATATCTTAAATATTTATTGTAATAATGTTGAAATAATATTCAACTTTTTTAAATTTACAAAAATATTTCTTAAATATTTATAAAATTCTGTATAACTCTTCTGTTAAAATCTGGATTGATAATATATTATAAATTAAGTGATTAGATATGAGATTAGATAATTGTTCTGTCTCGAAAAGTTAGCTAGAAAGTAAGAAATGTTAAGAAGATGCTAAACTGGAGACCAAATTCTACAGCGTCGCTGTTTTAATCTGACGATTTATGCATATGTATGCCTGCGATAGTGATATAGTATAGTAGTGTGTAGTAATATGTAGAAACGGGGGAGATCTCTGGATAGCAGGAAAATATCAAATCTTCGATACGCTGATGACGCAACACTTCTAGCAACCACGGAAGAAGAAATAGCAGAACTACTTCAACGCGTGAGATACAGTGAAAAGGTCGGACTAAAACTGAATTGATCAAAATACTACCTGACGGTGGACAGGCAGAACGTGCTACCTAAACTGTTCCAAATCATACAGGACTTAAATAAAATGGATAAATTAATATACCTTAGCGTTTGGATCTCTAATAAAGGAGATTGTGAAGGAAAGATTAAAAGAAGAATTGGCATGGCCAAAACCGCACTATTCAGTCTAACTATAATATGGAAAGACCACCACATGAGCAAGAAAATAAAAAGATGACTAGTCTGAGCCTTGGTTTTTCCCAAGTTAGAAATGAAGAAATAGACACGTCAATTATAGGACCAAGTTCAAACTCTATATCAACGATATTAGTTTATGGCCTGATTGTTTACCAAAAAACACGACTGATTGGAGTTTTGGGTTAAAAAGGGTTGCGCTGAACTGCAGTATTGCAATAAAGAGTTATTAAAATTGAAATCAGTCCAACAAAAACAATTCGATAGTTATGTTCACCGATGTCATGTCAGCATGTTTGAACAAAGGTCTCATAATGGAGAAGTTGTGAAACGATCATGGTTGTGTTTTTCTCCTGCTAATGGGAAAGTCTATTGCTTTATATGCAAATTTATGGGCGCAACTCTCACACAGTTTACCCATGGAGGTTTCTGTGACTGGAAACATGGTAGTAATCGGCTCAAAGATCATAAAACATCCAAAGAACATATTGTGTAGTGGCATACGCACAACTCGTGAACTAAGCCAACCACATTGATGTAAGACTTATGAAGGAAGCAGAGAAATTGTCAAAATACTGACATAGTGTATTAAAACGCATTCTCAGCGTAATAAAATTCTTATACGAACGGGGCTTAGCGTTTCGTAGAGATAATGCATTGCTTAAATCAAGAACAATTATCTAGGATTATTAGAACTCATTGTTTAATATGAGGATTTTCTTAAGCAGCATATTCAAAATGCCAATCGAGGTAGCAGTCACAAAAATTATTCATCCTCGACAATTTGTGAAGAGTTTATTACAACTTCTGGGCAAATTAACTTTTTCAAGAAATTATCCTACGCATAAAAAGTAAAGATATTATCCGATTTTCTTGATTCTACAATCCCTATCAACAATCTACGATACGCAGATGATATGGCGATATTGACAGGGAGTATTCAGGAGCTACAAACGGCCTTGAATGCCATTAACACAGTAGAGAAAGAATACGTCTTAACATCAATGTAAGTAAAACTAAGTTGATGATAACAACCTGTCAATCAATGAAAATGCAAACCTCTTTATAGGCAATTAACTAATTGAAAGAGTAAATAAATTCAGATATCTATAGGTTCTACACTTAACAACAAGTAGAACAGCGATGAAGAAGTCAAAGTAAGAGTAGCAATTATGGTGGGAGTTACCCGAACTCGAAAATGACGTCACGAGATTGCTGCCGATAGCGTCTAGTACGCGTAATATGTGTTGTATGTTTGATTGTGATATTTAATTGTAGATTATATATGTGGCGGTACGGCTGTACCGACACAAGTACGCGCCGCCTCGCGCGCGCGCCATTCGTACGGCGTAGCGCCTGAACAAGGGCTACCCGTAGTGCAAGCAACCCCCGCGAGAGCGCTGCAAAGAACGACCTTTGCACGAGCAAAAAGAAATTATTTAAACAATCTGCCAGGAGGCCTATTTTCTCGTAAGAGAAAAACGGTTCACCAGGGTATAAGTAGACCCGAATTTCACGAGGAAAAGCAGACCTGGATCGCTCTTGGCACTCCACGCAACGAGTCCACTGCGACGAGTACGCTACCCGAGCATCACGTCTTTTTGTGAGAAAGGCTACATTAAGTCGTCAAGCTGCCGCCGAATACGCCATCCTCGCCCGGCATCGCCGTAGGCCACGACGTTACTCTGCGGAGGAAGACGGCCCTGAGAAGAATTGCCGCCACCAGGAGACGAAAGGCCCAGCCGGTACCGACTTCTCAGGCGACAGGCAGCGACGTCGAGGACCAACGGACAGAGTGGAAGCTGTTTCCCCTCGGACTCAATACCGCGCCGAGGACACGGCCACCAACGTGGGCGTTGCGAGAAACCGACCCCCGGCTCAGTCGACCGGTTTCCCCGCTGGGCTTCTCCGGAGTGGTCGCTCGAAGGTGTTATCGGATCTTTCCAAGTACCCGACAAGATCCCACCTCTGCCATCAGAGGAGACCACGCCGCGTTTTAAGGACCAGGCCACGCAGACAGAGTCGGGAACCAAGGAAAGCGCCACTCAGACGCCGGAGCTATACGTATACAAAAAAGGGACGCAGACCGGCAACGCATTAACACCCCCGCGTTACACCCGGACATTGCCCCGGATTTCGTGGTGCGAGCGGAGTTAACAGCTCTCCGGCCATCACGCCCATCGGCCCTTTTTAGGGCCAACAAGAAGAAACAAACATATACACACACACACACACACACACACACTCTGGCACATTGTATATAGAACATACACTTGTACATATAAAAACAAGTCGCGTTGTAAATAGACCAATAAATTAAGTTTCACCCATATACTGCGAATGGATCACATTAATAAGATCCTTCTCTGCGGCGTTACCGATCCTCCGAGAACACGCGTGGGGCTGCGTACGCTCTGATAAAAAAACACGAACATCGAACTACTCAACGCTGGTTTGGAGCTACGAGCTCTCTGCGCATTTACCGCACGATCGCATCTTCGCTCAACAGCAGACGCACGCACCCACATATACATTATAAAAGATATAAAATATGAGCAAGTTAATGGGTTAAAAGTTATCGATGTTATTTTGTGCCTTTGTGCAAAAACACTACAAATAGTGCACTCAATAAAGTGTTTGTGACAATCGCACGCGATGAAGCAACGAGACGATTGTGGTTTCGATTGGCTTGATGTCCGGATGAACCAACAAAATCGAATAACTTTTGTTGCAAGGATCATTTTGTTGTAAACATTATATTAAACTATTATCATTACTATATCTACAATCATAAAACTAATTATCCGGACAATGCGGACATAATATTAATGATTTTTTCAAACTGTTGTTCAAGTGTCATTTATATTAGACTGTGGGGGAGAGAGATAGAGAGATTTTCAAAGCTCTCGGTATTTGCGAATGAACTAAAGGAGAATCCACGGATTCGCTGGAGACATCAAAATTAACCGAACGGAAGATAGAGGAAGGGTGAAATATCGGTACTTAGGAGAGATGACACAATGAGTTGATCATTTAAGAGTTTATTC
>NW_012026802.1:3534858-3536422 GCF_000956235.1 Wasmannia auropunctata
ACGTGTGCTCTTCCGATCTATGTTTTACACGCTGAAATAATTCGCGATACGAGAACGTGAGATATAACTAGAGCGGTACAAAATTTTAATGCCGAAATATGAAATTGATTTAGATGAGATAATTTTCCTTTATCAAACTCCAAACATAGACATTGTATTTATATGTATTTAAACCATTAAATTTGAAATTACCAGTGCTACAATATGCGTAAAATCACTACTTTTAACACTTGGAATTTTGTTGTTGTTCGGATAATTAGTTTCATAATCGTGCATTGTATGTACATGTATGCACAATTTATATTTATATCTATATTACGTATAATACACATATTTATATCTACATATAAATTGTGTTATACACATGCATATAACATACAATGCACGTATAGCACTATAGTAATTTCACAATTACTTGTCTATATAAATACATATAAATACATTTAAATATAAATAACACTTGAACAATTTTAACAGTTTGAAGAAATTATCGATATATTAACGCACTATCCGAATAATTAGTTTCATGACTGCAATGTATATATTTTTAAAGTTTTGAGATTATATGAGAATAACATCTTTTAATGAAGATTATAAAATAAAAGATTCGTTTCCATGACATACTGTACAAATGACAATTATTTCTTCTCTGTTACTTCTTTTCGATTTTCTAGCTAAAAAAGATGACATGAATAATTACGTTCGTTTAATTCTGTTTAGTGGGTGCATCTATAAAAATGAAAGAGTTTTGGAGTTGTGCCGTACATTTTTTTCTTATCAACCCGAACTTGTAATGATCTATAAAAATTGTTCATTATTATTTTATTAATTTATCATTTTTGATTGATTTGGAAAATAACGGACGCATAATTGGATTTTTATTGTGACTTTTGGATTTCTAACCTCGGCAAACTTGTCACTTTTTATAAATTCAGTCATCATAAATACATCAATCTTAGACAGATTTGTTAAATCAGCTTTTAAAAAATCTGATTCCAAAATTTGTCATATTTTGGCACAATATTTTTTCGACAATTCAATGGAATACTTTACGAAACTATCATGCAACCGAAGGCGCGAAGAAATAAGCAACCTCGTGACGTCACACCAATAGCGTTGCGTTTTCATCTGTTTGAATTTTCACGAGCTTTTGAACTATATTATTAAATAAATACGAACAAATTAACCAATTATTTTTATGAATCGTTTTCATAATGCTTATATTTTAAGAAGCCGAATTTTTAAGTTTAAAAATTTACTTAAAAACCGAATTGTATACAGTCGCAAACGCTGTTGCAAATGAGCTATGAACATTACTCGGCTTTGATTTCTTTCGGCGTTAAATCTTTGATACGTAGATGTTTGATCACTGCACGCAATTCGTTTTTTTCCAAAAAAATACAAAGGTTGTTCGCTTTAATTGTCTACAGAAATGAAACTACGCGATGAATTCCGCTCAAAATTTTACAGTAATCAGCTGAAAGATGCTACTTGTCAAAAAGTAATGCGACATGACACTGCGAGTGCTCTCTGACAGATTTTCAAGAACTTATTGACTTGCCCT
>NW_012026802.1:3539684-3542889 GCF_000956235.1 Wasmannia auropunctata
ACAGTGGCGTGGAAAGATAAAAAATCCGGTGGAATGGGGATGGCAACGCCAAAATATTGGCCTTACTCCGATTACTACGACTAAGAAACCAGCACCGGACAAACTACTTAAAATGATTTCCTGCAAATGCAAAAAAGGATGTCGGTCGCTTTGCAGTTGCAAAAAGACCGGCCTTAAATGTTCAATAATTTGCTCGTACTGTGATGGATCGTCATGCGAGAATGCACAAGAAATCGCACGCGATGAAGACGACTTCGAGGAGCTCGATAATCCACAAGAATTCTTGTGATTCTTGAATTAATTAATGTTGTAATATATATAATATCGTATGAATGCAAACAGTAATGATATAATTAATAAATAAATAATATTAAATAATATTATTTATTAATTATATTATTACTGTTTACACTCATACAATATTATCATATATATTACATTTTTATATTTAAGATATAATAAAACTATAGAATATACAGTATTAAGGCTTATTTAATACGATTCCTGTACGTACTCCGTCAAAGCATGTTTTTTACCGCGCTCTAGCTATGAAAGTATTTATTGCACAAAAAAACTTGTAAGACATAATTTGTAGAAAATTTACTTAGCTTTATTTTTGAAAATAACTATTTTTGCGGTAGGATGCGCCATACGCGAGATATTTCGAAAAAACTCCGAAAAGTGCCATTTTTCGCTGTTTCTTCAATATGATGGCGCTAGCGGCAAAAAAAAGGTGGCAAATCATTAACTGCAGTTCAGGACACCCCAAATTATGATACTACCAAATATAAAAACTCCTGCATTTATTGCGATTAAAAAATCTCTGGGTACTGGGCTATAGGGGAATTTCGCGTGGTGCTCGGACGAAGATTTGGCGCGATAGCGATCGTTTTTCGTTTTCCGCGAGTAGCGACAGCGGTCGTACGCGCGTCGCCAATTTTCTTTCGTCAAAACTATTCTAATCGCGAGCAGAGCAGGTCACGAGTTGTAGTTTGTCAATTTTAATCATTCCTGTCGCTAGCAAGTCCTTGAACGGCAAGTGAGAATTTCAATAAAAGTGTTTTCATAAGAGGAGAATCATTTCTCGACCACGCATTCTATTAACCACCGCGGGCACATTGTGGACGTAGCCCAGAGCCGCTACGAAACATTTGGTCCTTCGAGCCAGATACTCAAACATTCGCTGTCTCAGTCTAGTGCCAGCCGACGGGTTTCAACAGGAATCATCATCGAAGCAGTCAAATGCCTCGACATCACATCATGGTTTAGAATTTCGAGGACACACTACTAGTGTGACACTAGTCAAGCGGGCAGCAAAGTCCGTCGAGATTTCGATCTCGCTCGCAAGGAATGATTCAGAGAATTCGTCCTCGAGAAGTACTGCCAGCGCCTTGAGCGCTCTTACTATCGTTCCCGCCGAGAGGATCTACGAGGCCGCCTTCGCCAGGAGGATCTACGAGGCCGCCTTTTGCAGGAGGATCTGCGACGTCGTGGTCGCGCCGAATTCGGTTTTTTCGCGCGCTTTCTGTAGCGAGGTAAGGGCAGTTGTTTAGAGTCGTTGCCAGCTAGACTTTTTGTTTCTCGAGTCGCTTAGCACATTTCAAAATGGCCGAAGAACCGAATGTCGCCGTGTTCAAGAAACAACGCGCTGTAATCAAAAGTTCGTGCACGCGAATACGAACGTATGTAGATGCGATACATACAGTAACACCGTCGGTAATAGCTCAACTCGAGGAGCGCAAGTCAAGGTTAGACGGTTACTGGTCGGAATATAGTGCAGTCCAATCACGAATAGAGTCGCTGGAAGATGCCGAAGCTAACGATCGTGCCGCGTTTGAGGAAGCATTCTATGCTTTATCGGCCAAAATGCGAGAACTAATAAAACCGCCGGAGCGCGTCAGAGATCCGTCTATCCCGTCAACATCACGTGCTCGCGAAACACCTGAGTCTCTCTCGCGCATGCGATTACCGAAGTTGAATCTGCCGACTTTCTCGGGCAAGTACGACGAATGGTTCCCTTTCTTCGACACTTTCAACTCGGTTATACATTCCAACACTTCGCTCGATGACGTGCAAAAATTTCAGTACTTAAAGGCCCCCTCACTGACGACGCGAGCAACCTAGTCAATTCGTTGGAAATTTCTGACACTGTCTATGAGGTCGCTTGGACTCTGCTTAAGAAACGATATGACAATAAGCGCATTATTGTCCAAAATCACGTTAAAGCGATGATAGAGCTTCCTTCCGTGGCAAAGGAGAATTACGTCGAGGTACGACAAATCGCGGATGGCGCGGCAAGGCACTTCCATGCCCTTCAGGCATTGAAGCATCCGACCGATCAATAGGACGATTTGTTAACGTAAATTCCCAGTTCCAAGCTCGATTCTCTCACGTTATGCGAGTGGCAATCCTCTCTCACGGATACCGAATTGCCCACTTTGAAGCAATGCTTCGACTTCATTACGTAACACTGCCAAATACTAGAAGCTACAAGCACAAACAAGCGGGCGGCGCCACCACGAAAGTTGCAAATACGCGACCACAATCGAACGTCAAGCGGCAGGCGTCTTGTGTCGCGCGTTAAGTCTAAATGTAACTATTGTTCCGAAGAACATTCGAACATACTATTGCAAGAAATTTATAGCACTTCCTATTCCACAGAGAGCATCCGAAATACGTAGTCGTAAGCTCTGCGGCAACTGCCTAAGGTCATCCTTTCATTCTTCGGGCAAATGTCCGTCAGGACATTGCAGAATGTACAAGCATAATACACTTCTTCACATCGCTACCGATTCTCCAGACCGCTCCACGGATCATACCAAGAATTCGAAATCTACTAGCTCCTTGCCCGTTTCGGTAACTCAGGTCTCCGGCATAACCGGTAACGATGTCATGCTGTCCACGGCCATAGTACACGTATATGATAACGAGGGCTTGATGAGACCTTGCTGTGTATTGTTGGATTGCGGTTCGTAGACCAATTTTGTACCGAGAAAGTTGTTAGCTGATCTAAGCTAAAATCACGTTCTCTAGACGTATCCATTTCTGGCATAAACGGAATAAAAACAATGGACAATCAAGGGCAAATGAGCCAAAGGCAAAGTTATTGGTAGCCAAAAAGCAATTATATTTAAATAGGATCCAGACGTTTCGGCTTCAATTAGGCCATATTCATTGGATCAATATACATTATAGTCAATTAATA
>NW_012026802.1:3543067-3543792 GCF_000956235.1 Wasmannia auropunctata
TTAAAACTATTATGCCATGTTTCGCTATTATAAAAATTCCATTTTTGGATGTCTATTTATTTGACATATTTGAGTTGAATATCCGATGTCTGTCTTATAGCGCCGTGATAATTTCTTGCGGAATTCCCGGGATTGTGCGGTATATTAACATCTTGTATTTGTCAATGTCGTCCAATTAAGTCATGTAGAAGAGAGCGAGATTCTAGTCATTAAATTCGTCAAATGTTAGAAAAAATAACCCATATAATGGTCAAAGGTTGTATGAATTTGCTTTTTAAGAACAAAAATTGAATACCCGATCGAATAGTTATTTTTGACAAAAGAATATGTGAGAACAACAAATTCCATTACCTGTACTGTTGTTGTGAACAGATGGTCCGTATGACGTCATTGCCTGCCTAGTTTGAAAGTCAGAGACACAATGACACTCTCCAACGAGGAAAAAGGACATATGTAGGGAGGGAAGAGTTTAAAGTACAAAGTGAAGGAGAAGGGATAGAGAAAGGTGGGAGAAGAACCAATTTCTAATGAGTGGAAAACGAGGAATTAATTATTGGATGATAGGATTCAGAGAGGGATTCGGCATCACTTTGTTTGTTTAAGCCGTTTTTTTGTTTTTTAATGTAAATCATTTCTGATGTTAAACGTTTGTAATAATTGTTTTCTTTGTCCATAACTCTGACATTGTCCCAATCTATTGCATGGTTTTCTGTAATCTATGATTG
>NW_012026802.1:3549169-3553040 GCF_000956235.1 Wasmannia auropunctata
TCCAATGAATATGGCCTAATTGAAGCCGAAACGTCTGGATCCTATTTAAATATAATTGCTTTTTGGCTACCAATAACTTGCCTTTGGCTCATTTGCCCTTGATTGTTCACTGGTTTAATTCAGATAAGTTAAATAAATCAAACTCTACTAATAATAATGTACGCAAATTCAATAACAAATTGAATTTTGTTAAGCATAAAAAAGATACATATTTTTCGTCTAATACAATTACATATTATAGGTGTGGTGATAACCACTTAGCAACTAAGTGTACGCTAAATAAAAATGTAAAATACAACGTTTGTGATCGGGCTGGTCACCTCCGAAAAGTGTTTTCAACGTAAGTAAGAAACCAACACAGTAACGGAAATCTTACAATTGGAACACGTACAATATCGAGACAAAATCATTACGACACTGGTAGTCAAGGAAGTCAAATTCGAGATCGATAGCGGCGCAGCAGTACCTTTGATGACAGAAAGCTTTGCACGTAAGTCATTTCCAAATTCGTCTATGTCATCTATGCTACCGATTTAACATTATTGCCGCCAAACAATTAAATTACTACATTATTGTAAATGTACGATGCTGTGACCGTTTGCGTGAATTGAATCTCTACATTACCAAAGAAAAAAGAAATACATTATTAGGGCGAGAATGAATCATACAATTACGACAAGAAAGTAAAATTAAAAATCTTCTAAATGAGATTGAATCCATTAAGATAATTGAAACCACGAATTCAAACAAATTGAAAGTTCTGTTATATACATATCGAGAAATTACAATCCCTACTCGTACAATTTCAAAAATTCAAACTGTGCAAAATAAATTAACGCTAAAATACGAGACCAATATTTTATAAAGCACGATCGGTACCCTTCCGTTTACGTTCGTTGATTGAGGATGAGTTCCTTACATTAGAGTCGGAAGGAATTCTTGAGAAAGTAAACACAGTGGAATGGGCTACACCGATTATTCCGATTCTAAAGAAAAACGGACAAATACGTATTTGCAATGTGACTTCAATGTCACATTAAATCTGCAGTTAGTTGTTGATGATCATCCACTCCCTGCACCGGACAAACTTTTTGCGACAATAGCAGGCGGTGTAATTTTTTCCAAAATATACCTATTACAAGCTTACTTACAAATGGAGGTTCGACCTGAAGATCGATCTCTTCTTACATTAAATACGCATAAAGGCCTTTATCACTGTAACCGTTTAATGTACGAAATTACTTCGGCACCACGATATGGCAAAGTATATTAAAAGACATTCCCGATGTAGCGGTTTTTCTAGACAACATACGTGTCTCAGGAATAGATTTAAATAATTACTTACAGAAATCAGAAGAGGTCTTTAAACAGTTACAAAAATATAATATCAGAATTAATCTAGACAAAAGCGAATTTCTTACAGATAAAATAAATTATTGCGGTTACGTAATTGATAAAAAGTGTTTACATAAAGCACAGGATAAAATTGAAGCTATAAGTAAAATGTAAAGACCACAAAATATTACCGAAGTACGTAGTTTTCTTAGGATGATTAACTATTACGGACGTTTCATTCCAAATTAAGTTCAATCAAATCCAGTTCTACATCCTTTAAATAATTTATATTGTTGTAATTTATGTAATTTATGTTGTTTACATTTTATGTAAATATATTTATTTACATAAAAAGTGAAATTTTCATTGGTTTAAAAATTGCGAAAATAGTTTTCAAGCGGTAAAGAAAGCATTTATTAGTCCTAAATGTTTAGTATACTTCGATCCCCAATTACCATTTACATTGGCTACAGACGCAAGCCTACGGAGTATGTGCGGTGTTATCTCATATTTATCCAGATGGCACCGAGCGAACTATACAGTATGCATCACAAACCTTGTCGGATACACTACAATCATATTCGCAAATTGATAAAGAAGTTTACACTATCATTTTTGGTATAAAGAAATTGTATCAATATCTATTATACATAGCGGACATTTTACATCAATTACTGATCATCGTCCGTTGTCTCAAATTTTTGCTCCAAATAAAAGTTTACCCATTTTTAATGCAATGAGAATGCAACACTACGCTTTATTTTTACAAGGATTGAATTATTAAATAAAATATGGAAATCGGAATTACATGCCAATGCGGACTGCCTGTCACGTCTTCCTATAAAAGATAATGGTTCAAATTTCGACGTTGTTGACGTATTTCAATTAAACATTATCGAGATATTACAATTATTGCCTATTACAATTACAAATTTGAAAAAGGTAACAGAAAATGACACGAAACTTTCAAAATTACGTGAAAATTACATTAGAATCCGGAAAGAAATTGGATAAATATGATAATCCATAAATAGATACACGAGAATTTACGTTACAAAATGGAATAAGTTTTCGAGATCACAAAGTAGTGATCCCTCAATTGTTACATAATCAAATCTTACAAGAATTGCATACAGAACACTTCGGAGTAGTTCGAATGAAAAATCTAGCCAGAGGTTACGTCTGGTAGCCAAGTATCGATAAAGACATTAAAGCCTTATCTAAAAATTGTACCGACTGTAATACTTTTCGTAATAATCCCACAAAGTAGATGTACATGTGTGGGAACCATCGTCGACTACTTTCGACACGAGTACATACAGACTTTGCGAGTCCATTTTTAGGACACTACTTTTTTGTCTTAATAGATGCGTATACAAAATGGCCCGAAGTTCATATTGTCAAGGACATTACAAGTAAAACAACAATAGATTTATGCAGCTAAATATTTGCTACTTTCGATATTCCAAAATATTTCGTCTCAGATAACGCGAAAACATTTACTTCTAACGAGTTCAAAACATTCTTAAAAGTAAATGGAATTACACAAAAACTCACTGCACCGTATCATCCCGCAATTAATGGACAAGCGGAAAGATTTGTACAGACACTAAAAAATTCTTTACGTCGTATGCGAAGTAATACATCCAGCACATGTAATGTTACAACAGATACTGATACAATACCGAAATACAAGTCATCCCGCGACAGGGAAATCGCTTGCGAAATTGATGTTCGCGAGAAACTTACGCACACGTTTAGATTTATTACTATCTACAGAAAACGAACAAATTGAACATAAATAAGTGCCAACTATTTTCAAAATAGGAAAAAGAGTAAGCTATAGAAACTTTATAGAAAAAGACAAATGGATGTTCAAAAAAATCAAAGAATGATTGAAAAAATCATAGAATGATTGAAAAAATCATAGAAACATTAAATTACAAAATTAAATTAGTTGATGGGCGAATATGGAAAAGACACATAAATCAAATTCGTGCAATAGGTAAAGATACGCTCGCTAAATTAACAGATTGTGTAATTTCCAGTAATACTGCACCATGTACCTAGTAGATAATATTCCTACTATTGAACTTGAAAATCCAGTACAGCAGGTTCCACAAAGAATCAGACCGGGCACAAGAGTTGCATCAACAAGTTGTACCTGAGGAAGCGCCAGCTCCTCAGAATTCACCGATACAAATCCTCCGGAAAGAGTCGCAGAATCTATTGCGGCAACACCGAAACAAATAATGAGACCGCTCAGGCCGTGAAATTTGCCAATGCGTTTTAAGGACTATAAAGTCCAATTTAAATAAATTTATAGTACAATTATTTCTTTTTGTTGTTACATTAGTACATGCGAGTACGTTTATTCTATCTTATTTTGTTTTTATTTTGTTTTGTTTCTCTTCTTGCGAAGTATAAACCAAGTCTTCTTTTGTTAGCAAGGATAGTGTTGTATCAAGAGACACGGTAGTGTCTCACGCCAAGTATGCGCGCGCGTGCATACGGGCGTGAGACCGAGCTGTGTCTC
>NW_012026802.1:3556027-3557409 GCF_000956235.1 Wasmannia auropunctata
GATCATTTTTGACGAAGTTACTCTCTTGAATTTTGCCTATTTTTGGAGAGTAGAGTAAGTGATGCTTTAATTTTGTTGAGAAGTGTATATATATATATATATGTATATAGTTTAAATTTTTTTTGTTTGTAAGTTGGTAAATTTCTATTCAGTATATTAATTTTAAATAACATTATTTACGAAATAAATAATGTTATTATTACGAAACATTATACGGAACTTTATTTACGAAATAACTTATTTTATTGAATTATCTGTATTTCATTGAATTATCCGTATTAGCATTATTCGGTTTTTGCAGATAAATGGAAGCATTGCATTTTCGTATTCAATCACAAGGGCGAGCTTGTTCATCGTATGTGTAATAAAGGTTATGGAGAGTCAGAACTGTGTTCGCCGGAAGGAATCGCGTTTCATCCGCAACGTTGCGTGATTTACGTCGCTGATACTGGAAACAATCGTATCCAAATTCTTGAGAAGGATGGCACGTATTTGGATAGCATCGGGCCTAAAAGTAAAAACACAAAAGTCACTGTCAGATTCCGTAAAACTGGCCCAAGTGCGAGCCAATTGAATCAACCGACCGACGTAGCCGTCACAATAACGCGCATTGTCATTGCCGATTCTGGCAATCACAAAGTAAAGGTACAATTATATCTTTAAAATCGTTAATACAATTTTTATCCATTCTTTTCTTTTTCTAGCTTAAATTAATTTTTCACTGATTTTTTCATGGAATGTGAATTGAATTAAACTTGTATACTGTAGGTATTAAAATTACATAAGATTATATAACTTTAAAAATTATAAAATCTTAAAAAAAATTAATGTAGGGGAGAGTTGCCAAATGCGTACCAGTCTCATAAAGCGTACCTCTTCAATATTTTATAGTTCCACTTAATAAAAGCAACATTTTAGTAACAAAAATATAAAGTAAATAAGAAAAGTGTAAGATAGACAAAAAATGAACAGGTTACATTTTGTTTTGTGCATGCTATCAACATAAAAAAAAATCAGAAACAATTGATGTAAATTTTTGATCAATTTATATAGCTGATACTATGTAATCAGCCATTTTTAATTGAATCATTATTTTTTCTTAAAAGAAAGTTTATGATAGCATGTTTTACATTCATTGTATATACATATTTACAATTATTATAAAAATTATATCAATATTTTTATTATCTTTTTCCTAAATCGTACCTAACCTAACCAACATAAGAGTTTTTATATCGTATCAGTACAATTTAGGAACACTAATGTATTTTTATCTTTAGATCACATGATATAATCAACATTATTTATTTTAACACGATCGAAGTTATTCTGTAGCAAGTCTGTAGAGGAAAAAACCGTTATCGAGTTGCGTAAGCAAAACA
>NW_012026802.1:3557429-3558151 GCF_000956235.1 Wasmannia auropunctata
AAAATGTATGCATTTTTAACGCCTGATATTTATTGAAACAGTTAAAGCATTTATGCTTATGCATGCTCGGTCACAAAACGGTTTGCACACTTTTCTTTATAAAGTCGAAATTGAATTCAAATTGTTTTAATTGTGAACCACTATTGAGAAATTTGCCTATAAAGTATCTATATTATATCAGCAAACCACAGTATATAACTTAAATGTATATGTTATATTACACAAGTGTCATAAATATTACATGTAATATTATTTGTACAGTACATGTAACGTACTGGTACGGCTCTATGTAAGCAACTTTGAATGTATCATTTATGTATCAGATATATATAATTGCAACGTAACATATACGTCTCTTTTACATATTTCTATATATTACCCTGTTAAAAAATTAATTTTTTTTTAAATTTTATTTTTAATATTATTTGTAGAGTTTACTTTGCGTTTACTATTCCGCATATTTTCTATTTTATTAATTACAATTTATACGCGTTTATAATTTTTGAAAACATCGAGATTTGAACCTGAGATCCCTAGAACTGTAGACTTGTACGCTAACGCTGAGCTAATGATACTTTGTACAAAGGACTTATTTTTTCCATTATATATTCTATATCTCGTGCTTAAACAAATACTATCAGCCAACTTTACCAGCGGTGAGATACGACCGCCTCAACGCTGGTATTTAACGGTATTCAGCCGAACGGATACGCGTTTATTCG
>NW_012026802.1:3558171-3565041 GCF_000956235.1 Wasmannia auropunctata
TGTCAAGGTCAAGATCATCGCATGGGGCTCCCCTATTCGGCAGTATTACCACAACAATGTAAAATACAATAAGATTCAATGTTTGAATACAGAAGAATGACCGCCATATTTAACACGCCATTATTACATCTTTAGAATAAGCGTTTTCCTTTATTTAAAAGAAATGTTATAATGTGGAGAAAACATGGGTTCAGAATCTTTAGATACGTAAAAACCATATTATTTTAAAGCTTCATGCATCAATATATAAAATGAAATTCGTTTGTATTATAAGATTTAAGTAATTTTTGATATGAATGTTACAAAGATATTTCAAAAAATTAAACATTTCTGATTACTTATGACTATTTACATATTAAAATTGTTAATTACATTTAGCTATTACAGAAAAAAAATGTTTGTCTATGTCCGCACTTTAACATAGTTTGGTTCGCTGTATGGCGGTAACAAATGTTGCATATCTTTTAGTGTTTTTTTTAACATATTTTGTTTGGCTGAGTCTCTGGACGTACGTTATGTCGTCATGGCAGAAAAAATCGGAATCAGTAATATCCATGACAATGATGCCTCTGGAGTCCGTCCTGGAGGGGAAGATGTACCATACAAACGGTGGATGTACCAATTAGAGAGGTCCAGCTTCTGGTATGAGACAATCCCGAAAGGATTATTAGCCAGAATAATCCTATATAATTATTGCTGCTCTTGCAGAAAATCTCTTAAAATGGTTGTTCAAAAGTATGTTTTATTTGGAAAACATTAAAATGTTGAAGCCTATAGATTTTTCCAAGAAAAAGCGTATAATGAAAATAAAACACCAGTTATGTCATCTGACCTGATACGTCACATTTGTTGGACTTGTTTCATCAGAAATGGAGAAAAACAGGAAAAGGATTCAGAACATCGACCTCCAGTTTTTTCAAGTGTTAAGCTAGAAATATCAAGAATTTCATGTACACAAAAGAAGTGTGTATTCGGATGTCCTGAGAGTTGTTATTATGTTTCAGACGATACCAGAGCTCAAGTGTTGAATGACTACTGATTCTATATTCCACGTGGCTATAGAGTTTGTTTCTTGCATAACATATACATTGGACAGAGATTTCGCAAAAAAATTGTAATAAATTTGAAGCGGAATATGTTTTACTCGCGACGAAGAATCGGGAGAAGTGAGGATGCTGAGAAGGTGGTGACGGCACAGAGTCCAAAAAATTGAACGCGAGTTACACAAACGACGTATATTTACACACTATATACATAAGCCGAAATTTCTCGTGTCGCGCGGACAGCATTCACGAAAGCATGTTCGAAAGACTCGGCACGATCGATTGTCGTACAGATCTGCAGTGCCGAAGGATTGAGTTGAGCTCGTGAGAAGACCTACCGTCGCGACAAAATTACTGTTCGGTAATAAGGCGCGCAAAGCGCGAAAACGCGGAGTTATATAGTCGTGCAGGCCGGATGTTTTTCGCAAGAACGGAGTTTCAGCAAAAACAGGGCTGATCAGCTGTTGTCGCTCACAGATAGCGGTCGATCAGCTGTTTTCGCCGAACGGGACTCACCTTGAACGGAATGTGTTTTTTTTTTCGTGTTTTTTTTTGCGAATAGCTCGATGTCAAGAAGCGCGTCGCTCGCCGAACGAGCGGATGTTGCGTGCCACGGTCGCAAATATTTTCCACGATACACTTCGCGATAAATTGCGTGAAATTGTTAATTTAGAACAGAATAGGTGACAGATATGGTAAACTTGTTAAGAGATCTAGTGCTTAAAGAACAAAATAATTCAATTAACTTTGATTTTTTTGAAAACCGCAGTGAAACAACAGTTAAGCATTACCGGTTTAAAGAAAAACCAGTTTGCTCAATTGTTCAAAGATCTACCATCATTACAAAAAGCTAATAAAACGTCATTCTGAAACAGTATTTGAATATGTTATTTATCCAAGCTTAAAACAGGATAATGAATGAACAAATTGTAGATACATTTGTTAATGGCAGTTGTAGTACTATTGAAAGACTTAAGCAAAGGATGATCTGCAAAAAGATTTTGTTCAACATTTAGAATTTGAAAATATTACAAGAGAACAGATAATTGAAAATCATATGCATTTATTATGTAAATTATTTTTTGATAATTTGTCTTCTAACGTAATAACGATGTGGGACTGTACATACGTATATATTTATAAGAGCAAAAATAATATATTTTAATATTGATCATATAGCGTGCATAAACAACGTCCATTTATCAAACCAATGATTTATGTTGCACCTAACGGTTACGCATTATAGATGTTTTAGGATCCTTTCCTTCATACAATGATGCTACTATACTATAGAACATTATGCAGAACATGCATAAATAAGATCTTAATTCGAAAAGGGTAATGTATTCAGTTGTGGACAGAGATTTTAAAGATGCTGTACCATATCTCGAAAATGAGGATTTTGTCATAAAATTGCTGAAATAATTCCTGCTAGTGAACATCAATTAAGCGACCTAAGCGCTAATTATTTATGATTGGTCACGAAGATAAGATATATAGAAAATATTAATGGTCATTTGAAAACCTGTTTTCAATATTTTAATCGCGTCTAGCATATATGTGAGATTATATCGGATGTTATTGAGACCAATCAGATCGCTCAGATAATAAAAAATAGATTAGATAAAATTAATATTTAGAGTGGTGGAAGATAATAATCTTAATCCAATTGGTTTTGTTCGATAACTGAAAAGACTTTAAACAGTTTTCCGGTATTGACGGAAGAAGATTATACTTAATAGCTCTTGGTAAATATCAAATCAAACAGGCCACTTACTATAAACAGTATGAATAACATGTGGCCCAGAATGGACGATATAGAATAGAACTCAGCTGTGATATAGCAGCTGATTATCTTTGTGGGAGGTCTCCGTGGGAAGTCCTCAGCCTGTTCCTCGCTTGCTGGATAACGCGAGCTTATTCATAGGCCGTTATCCTGAAGCATTTTGTCAGTAACCAGCAGACGGAGAGTGCTCGACGGGTCTCAGACATTGAAGGGAAGCGAAAGTTCCGGCCCTTCAACTCTGAGCGTGCTCAGGGCTTCCGACGCCTCGTAACTGCTCGCCCGGGCTAGTCTCACCGCGCCGTCGAAGGAACAGCCAGCACCACGCCACAAGCGAAGAAGCGGGCCGCCTGTTCCCCCCAAGGCGCTCACCCGCCGTACCTCGCCGCAGAAGCTACCAGCGACCTCCGGTACTTCCGAACGTGGCCTGGACCCGGGAACGACGTTCCGTCCTTGGCGTCTGATCGCCCTCCAGCTGCCAGATTGGACGGCGCAGAAAAGAAGGCCAGTGGACCCACGGTCACGACCAACTGTCGATCGGGCCACCTAGACGGAGGGCGTCTTCAGTCCGCCGAGCCATCCGTTGAGGACGCCGACGAAGCCGCGAACTCCGGGACGCCCAAGAAGCCCTGCTGCTCGGCTTCCTCGCACGCCCGGCCGATCACCAACTACACCGGTGGCATCGGCTAAGCGCACACGGCCCTCGAAATCCTCCGAACGGTTTACGGAAGTCCTGCAGAGGATTACACAGGCCTCACCGGACTGTGCAAGATTGCGCTCGGTTGTGAGCATCTCGCTCCAACCGATCCCGCGTTTTAGACGCCGACCCTTCGTCCAGGACCGGACGAAGGCCCTGTTCGACCTCTTGGGCAAGGAAAACTTGCGGCGCTAGCTCCTTCGCACCTCTCGGCGCGGGCACCTTCGGGTGCCATCCGACTTACTTCCTATCTCTCCTTGGAGTTAATCCTATCCTTATACGAATCTTTACACTGACATTCCTACCCTTGTAAATATCCTAAATATAGTCAAAGTGTTAACCCTAAGCGGAGTCATTTGTGGATTTCTATTCATTGCGCTCCTTCTCCTGATCTCCTATCACCACCTGCGTCCACATCTTAATAAGTATAATATTGAAACTATGGATTCAATATTTATT
This sequence comes from Wasmannia auropunctata, assembly GCF_000956235.1. Taxonomy (NCBI): domain Eukaryota; kingdom Metazoa; phylum Arthropoda; class Insecta; order Hymenoptera; family Formicidae; genus Wasmannia; species Wasmannia auropunctata. The sequence continues at coordinate 3,562,154 of NW_012026802.1, forward strand.
AAAACTAGAATACAATCAAGACATGTAAATAAAACACAGCATGTTTACATTGTAGGATAGAGAACGTAACAGTGAAAGAAAATACGCTATCAGAAAATATTTATATTACACATGTAAGAATGTACGTACTATAGGTTGTTGTGCTCACACTATGTCAGTCATGTGGTATCTAGAATATGCCAAATATCTTGCTGAGGATATACGGATATCTTCTGAAGATGTTAATTATGGCGATGTGCGTGCGCCAATCACGTTGCGTATTTGCAACTTTGTGTGGAGAGCACGGGAGTGGTCGAGACTGAAGTAGAGACGGCTTATGGATGACACGTTTATTCCCTTATTTACAAAGTATTTACTAGTTTCTTAGAGAGTGGTATCTGATTTTGGAATTGGTTTATTGGCCCGAAGGCCGGCGTTTCACAACGCCTCAACAATACACTGATAAAAATTTCCAAGCTTTTTCCGTTCAAAAAAATCGGATTATCCTTTTAAAAAGTAACAAACGGATATTTACGATCAACTTGGTTGGATAAAAGATCCGATCACTAGTTCATCGGAAATATATTGATCGGAATGTCAAAAAAAAATATATCCGTTCATTTCTTTTTCAACGGATAATCCGATTGATTACATTCACGTATATATTTTTAATCGGAAATTTACAAGCGGTTAATTTTTTATCCGATGAAATCAGATTCTTTCTGTAACATATCTTTTCGATAGGATTTCAAAGTTGTATATTGTCCTCTTATTTCTCCTTTTACGTTTATTGTTCGTAGATTTTTATGGAAAAATTTCATGTATGCATAATATACATGTACGTATATCTATGTAATTTTTCTATTATCTAGCAACATAAAAAAAAATCCACGAATAATAAACGCAAATGGGAACGAAATAGGAGTGGTATACAGCTGTGAAATCTCATCAAAAGTTTTATACATTATATACATATATGTACATACATATATATACACTGTCACGTGCTCCACGGGGTTGGTGGTTCGCGCGAGCACGGATAAAAAACGGAAGGAGGGAAATCGTAAACGATTTCGGGAGGGAAGGTGTTGGTCCTCTTATGCAGGTTCCTCCGGCGATCGACACGGGGTAGCGACGCGAGGGTTGGGCGCCAGACGCGCTCTACGGCCACGTCGTTCGCGAGACTCCAAGCAAACGCGATAGCGCGAAAAAGACACTTGTATTCGTCGATATCCAAATCCCCAAAACGAATGCTTCTCCCGAAGTCGATCGCGCGAGGGTCGGCCGGCTTTACCTAACGGCAGAGGGGCAGGGCGGAAACGGAAGGCGAGTTACTTGATTTTCGATGGGATGGTGGTGAGCGGGCGAAAGAATGCGTACGTCAGAATTAAGTAAGAAGGAACACTTTAATAAACGCTTGGTATGGCGATAATAAAGGCTCTAGTAGGGGGAATTAACAAAAAAAGAAAGAAAAATAAAGAAGAGAATACTCGGCGATAGGTGGCCAAAAATAATCTAGCAATGTGTTTAAAAGAAAAAAATGCCGGTAAACACAGTAACAATAATAATTTCGATCCGATACCTCGTTTGCAGGAGGATATGCTGACCGGCGTGATAGACGGGCGCATGCGTACGCCCGGATTGGCAGCCGGAGATAACGCGGCGCACAACTTAATCCACTCCGCCGGCGCTAAATTACATCAACTCGGACTGATCGATGAAAACGCGATCAAATACGGCATTAGAGTACGATAAAGAAATCTATCTCGGTACGACGCAGGCACCGATAATAGTCAAGAATACGCGCGCGGAATAGCCTCAATAACAGGCTCGAAAGACAGACACACGTACGGAAACGAAAAACGAACACTGAATCACGTGCGTCAATACACGACGAAATTACACGCACGATAGAGCTACGCAAAGTACTCGCGAACTCGCGAAGACACGCACTTACAATAAACTCGCGCACTCGTGCACGAGAGCTTTGCGGCACATTCGCGGGGACGATCTCCGGACGGTTCGATACGCGACTCACTACACTTCCGGCAGCTCACGGCAGATTCCCGTGGGAACCCTCGCGGTTGGGGACGGACGCCAGCAACCAAACGCTACGAAACACGTGTCACCAAAAGGGCGCACGCGACGAGACTCGAACACGAAAATGGCGTTTCCGTCCGCAGAGCGCGAATTGGATCCGCGATCTGCCCGTGGCTTTACAGCGATTCGAAACCGAGGGTCACCTCACCAGCACGGTCCTCTCCTCGACGTCGGTGTAGACTCCGGGCCGGCAGCTTCTCGTCCTTTCTATCTGTCTCGCTCGCTCTCTTTCTCAGGCGTCCGCTCGACCGCTCGCTCGCAACGCTCGCACGCAAAAGCGGCGTAGATCGCGTTCGATGCGCGATCGATGCCTGCACCCCCAGCCCGGGGGTGCGCAACACAGCGACGCAGGCGGTCGCGACCAATCACAGCGCCGCGGGGGTTCTGCCGTGGCACGGGCGTAATTGGGCAAACTCTTCATGCGGGCGCCTCGCGCCCTTGCGAGGTCGCCCTATTTCCGAGATGTGACGGCGTGGCATCGGATGGGCGCGTTTTTCGCCCTTAAATCCGGGACGAGTTTGTTATTTCGACCCGGCAGCTCTCGGCGATGGCCCCGGGCTCTGGGGAAATCGCCGGCCGTATCGCCCTTCGCGGGCCTCAGCTCCTGCGCCAGCCTTCCCGGCCGCGCCCCTGGCGGCTCTCGTATCCTTGCGCGTGGTCACGCGCTCCACGTGTGTGCGCTCCGTCGCCTGATCGCCGCGTGCCCGGTGCATGCCCCCTTAGCTCCCGCGCCAGGTCGCCCGTACTCCAAGTCCCTTCCTCTGTCGGCGGCCTTGAATTCTCTCCGCCGTTGGTCCTTGCGTCCGGTG
>NW_012026802.1:3565466-3567993 GCF_000956235.1 Wasmannia auropunctata
TATTATACATTATTATACATTATTTATATGTACATATATATGTGTACATATATGTATATAATGTATAAAACTTTTGATGAGATTTCACAGCTGTATACCACTCCTATTTCGTTCCCATTTGCGTTTATTATTCGTGGATTTTTTTTATGTTGCTAGATAATGGAAAAATTACATAGATATACTTTTAGCTGATAACTAAAAATTTGAACGGAATTCATCGCGTGATTTCATTTCTGCAGTCGATTAAAGCGAACAACCTTTGTATTTTTTGCAAAATGGAAAAAACGAGTTTCGTGCAGTGATCAAACATTTACATATGAAAGGTTTAACGCCGATAGAAATCAAAGTCGAGTTGGATGATGTTCATAGCACATCTGCACCAGCGTTTGCGACTGTATACTATTGGATGAATGAATTTAAACGTAGTCGTACATCCATATGATGCACCCCGTTCAGGACGTCCAATTAAGGCTGCTACGCCAGAAATCATCGATAAAGTCCACAATATTGTTTTGACGATTGATCGACGAATGAAAGTGCGCGAGCTTGTTAAGACCACAGGCATATCACATGGCACAGTGATTTCAATTTTGCACGAACAATTGGGTATGAAAAAGCTATCGACAAGATAGGTGCTGCGTTTGCTCACTATGGACCATAAGCGCGACCCCGGCACTGATGGCCAATTTCAAGGAATTCCGCTACGAATTGCTTCCCCAACATATTCACCAATTTAGTTTCCTGCGACTATTTCCTGTTTCCAAATCTGAAGAAATGATTCGGAGGAAAGAGATTCGCCACCAGAGAACAACTCATCGCCGAAACAGAGGCTTATTTTGAAGGGTGGACAAATCATATTATTCGGACGACTTGAAAAAGTTAGAGAATCGTGGGATCAAATGTATCGAGCTGAAAGGAGACTATGTTGAAAAATAAAAATGAATCGATAAAAAAAATTTGTTTTACTATGTCTTTCTAAAAACTTATTGATTTGCCTTTGTATATTTATGGAATTATTTTGAATCATAATTTTTCTCTTTTTTATTTTTTATCTTTTAAATTATGCAAAAGCCAAAGATAGGACTTTTATAAAAAATCGTTACCTATATTGTAATAATGTCACCTAAAAAATTTTAGCTCAATCGGATGGAGTCCCCATTCGGAACAGCACCCTTTAATTTTTAATAATTTTATTAGTATCTATAAACTGGAATATTGTTAAAGTTTATGTAAGAGGTCCGAGATAGAAAAGATGGATTTCATTATTTAACACGTAATTGCTATATCTAGAAAAAATTTATTTTACTATATAAAAGGCGCACGTAGGTCAGATTTAACCATTGCAATTAGCAAAATGAAAAATAAAAACAAAATATATGAATATAGTTTTCTGGTTTATCTCGTAATCTCGTAATTCTACGTTCGGTAGCCGCTGATCAGCAGGTCTCACACTCTCTTTTACACACGCTCTCACACTAGATATGCACACCGCGATAATTGTTCGGGAAAAGGGAAAATTCCTTGTCTCACGGTATGATTTCGTAACATCACGGCGCTACGCGCTATTTAGTCTTCTAATGTAGAAAACCGGCAGAGAAATTACTAAATTTTCAAAAGCATATTCTAACGAATAAAATTATTAAGTATACGAGGGGTCCATTTTGGGCAAGGTTCTTTGTTTTCATAAAGTAGACTTCCTCGAATTTCTATCAATTCTGTTTTTTTGTAGAACTTAGGAAACTCTCAACATTAATAATATTTAAGACTACATATAATACTTTTCGCATAGGGATCTAATTCTTTTGTTTTTACTTATAGATTGTGAATGCTTCAATGTCGTATTTCTTCCTGCTGCAATCTGTCGGTAATAAAGATGGATAAAGATCCGATGGACACAACGTATGTTTTGTAAACTTCGTAGACACGTAAAGTTGTTGTATTATTAAAAGCCCATACAGCACAAAATATTTTTAAAGTATTTAAAAAATATTTTTTATAAGAATTAAAATATATTAAAATAATGAATAAACATAGGTTTAGAATATTTTCATATTCGCCAGGTCATATAAAAAAATATTTCTAAAATTGATTTTAAAAAGATTACATTCAAACATATTCAATTATATTTATAAATATTTTTGTGGGAATATTTCTTCACAAGAATCTGAACAAGAAGTTATTCTCATTATTTTGACATTGTATTTCCGTCATTATATAACCAAAAGACGTGTTCAGATGATGTAATGAATGATTGAAAAGTGGACTAATGTCATAGTATTGATTTCAATATACATATATATTTTATAAAAATATTATTTTATAAATTTTCATTAAGGGGTTATATACACTTGCAGCGCAAAAAATGACATTTTCACGATTTTTTTTCGACAGCAAAATAAAAATTTATTTAAAAAATGTTAATGATATCATTTAGTACATGTTTTGGAGTACATGTCAAATTTTTTTTGTTAAAAAATATTTTAAAATGGTGGAACTGCAGCTGTTGCCCTGGAGCGCCTAGTTTTCA
>NW_012026802.1:3572384-3575491 GCF_000956235.1 Wasmannia auropunctata
AGTTTCATATATAATTATATATAATTATATGCAAAATATGTCTATATATGTTTCTTTCCTTTGTAAAATTATTCTTTAATACAAAATTGATAATAATAAAAAAAAAACATAAATAAAAAATAAAAAATAATTAAAAGAATAATTTTTACATTGTTTTTTTTTTTAGGAAAAATAATGTTTGAAGAAATGAGAAAAATTGCTCATATATAATCATATATAAGTGATAAAAAATATACATATATAATTTTATATGAACAATTTTTCTCATTTCTTCAAACTTGATTTTTTGTAAAAAAAAAACAATGTAAAAATCATTCTTTTAATTATTTTTTATGTTTTCTTCTTATTATTATCAATTGTATTAAAGTATAATTTTACAAAGGAAAGAAACATATATGGACATATTTTGCATATAATTATATATAATTATACATGGAACTTTTTTTCCCGGGATGATTCTCACTACGTACATTTCTTGGAGAAAATACCTAACTATTATAAACATATTATTGGGCATCTCGTTGTGTGTAGGCATTATTTAAAATTATCGACAAGTTGACAATCAACATCGCTGGTCTTTAAATGTGTGGTGTGGAATTTTAAACGGACAGATCATTGGTTCTTATTTCTTCAATTATACTGTTACAGGTGAAAATTATTTAAATTTGATTTAAAGTACCCCCTCATTGTAGGATACTTTCTAAATACACGTTATGCACACATTCTTTTTCGTGTAATATCTCCTTAAATAAAGAGTTTAGACCAAAAGTGTTTTAGTACTTTTTAGTACTTTTTTACGTAAAATTAAACACTCTCTCTGATTTTGTAATAAAACATACTACATTCCGTTTAAAAAAATTAAGTGAATCCTTAAATGACCTTGAAAATTATATAAGGTATTGAAAACCATAAAACCATAAACTAATTCAGTCATCGTGTTATGTCCCCCTCGAAACCCTACTTTTGTCTGAAACATTTTTCTCTCAAACTTCGTGATTTCCAAATATTTGACTGTCAAATATAAAAAGGGACACTCTGTATATGCTTGAAATAAAGGCAAAGCCAGATATATAATAAAGAAATGAATATATATGAATCGTTAAAATTAAGTTTAGAGGTCTAAACAAAAATGTTTTGCTATTTTATAAATTGCGCATATGTGTGCGTGAGATATTGACGTAGTAATAAACATAAACACATCACTATATACTATTACATCAATGTCGCATGCATATGTGTATGTACAAATCGTCGATAAAAAACGGAGTTCGGCTATCGTGTCAGCATCCCCTTAAGTACTTTGAAAATATATTTTCGCAATGATCGATGTTTATTGGCAATATCTGTAAATGATCTTATCTAATATCTTTCACTCACCATCTAAAATAGAATCAATCGTGCATCTGTAGATTGCCGATCTAGAACATACATCATGCGAAATGATAACAAAGTCCTGCTGCGTTACTGGTAGGAACCAAGCCACTAATTCCGTGTCCGGTTGAACGTTCTTTATCACCTCAAATATAGGTTCACCTGAAAAAATAAAAGAGAAGGAAAGCCTAGAGTAAAATGACAAATAGAAAAAAGTTATTGTTTATGAATGTTAAGAACATTGTCAACGGATTATAAAAAATTTCAGTATACTTATTGTTAATCTATGTATTAAATACTAAATAATTAAATATAATGTAAAATGACTATAATAATAGTCCCAAAATCAAATAAAAATATACAAGAATTTTATGAGCCTGTGGGATTCTCCGCAGATATAAGTGCGTATAAACTATTTATTGAGCAAAATGAATATACTTGCTTCAATTTGATACATCGAAATTGTTACAACTGACCGCAAATCGATACATGTTTAACAGTTATAATTATCAGGAAAAATCGTGGAATATTAAATAATTAAAATCATAAACACCAACATCGTACAAAGCGGATTTTGGTGCTTCCATATAATATTATAGTGTGAATCTTACGATTTTCAGTTCATATAACACCACGTGGCCGCAAATCGCGTGCATCTCCGCAGCTCCGAACCAAGTAGTATGTATTATCACAATTAAATTGCAAAGACAATCTAATAAATCGATGCTCAAAGCATCTGTCCTATGAAATCCCCCCCCCCTCACGACATCAAATAAATGCTAACTTGCATCTATACAAATCTGTAAAAAATTTATTGTGAAAAAATACGAGGGAAAGTCAATAAGTTCTTAGAAAGTCTATCAGAGAGCGCTCGCAATGTCATGTCATATTACTTTTTGACAAGTAGCATCTTTCAGCTGATTACTGTCAAATTTTGAGCGAAATTCATCGCGTGGTTTCATTTCTACAGATTAAAGTGAACAACCTTGGTATTTTTTGCAAAATGGAAAAAAAACGAGTTTCGTGCAGTGATCAAACATTTACATATGAAAGGTTTAACGCCGAAAGTAATCAAAACGAGTTGAATAATGTTCATAGCACATCTGCACCAGTGTTTGCGACTGTATACAATTGGATGAATGAATTTAAACGTGGTTGTACATCCACATGTGATGCACCTCATTCGGGACGTCCAATTGAGGCTGCTACGCCAGAAATCATTGATAAAGTCCTCGATATTGTTTTGACTGAACGACAAGTGAAGTACGCAAGCTTATTGAGGCCACAGGCATATTACATAGCACAGTAATTTCAATTTTGCATGAACAATGGGTATGAAAAAGCTATCGGCAAGATGGGTGTCGCGTTCGCTCACTGTGAACCATAAACGCGACCCCGGTACCGATGGCCAAATTCAACGAATTCCGTTACAAATTATTTCCCCATATAATATTATATTTGCTTCCAGTATATTCGCCAGTTTTAGCCCCTGCAACTATTTCCTGTTTCCAAACCTGAAAAAATGGTTCGGAGGAAAAAGATTCATCACCAGAGAGCAGCTCATCGCCGAAACAGAGGCTTATTTTGAAGGGTTGGACAAATCATATTATTCGGACGGCTTGAAAAAGTTGGAGAATCGTTGTCGAATCAAGTGAATCGAGCTGAAAAGAGACTATATTGAGAAATAAAAATGAATCAATAAGATCGGAAGAGCACACGTCTGAACTCCAGTCACT
>NW_012026802.1:3575541-3576779 GCF_000956235.1 Wasmannia auropunctata
CAGACATATAATTTAAATCATTTTATTATAATTATTTATGATTATAACTCAAAATAACATGTTGTATAGTAACAAAAACTTTTCTTTTATATAATAATACATTATTTAGATTTCTCTCTCCAGCTGAAGAACATTATATTAATATGAAATTTTGAAACATTTAAAAATTTATTGCCTTCTCTAAATCAAATTTTTCTCTTTCTTTACTGACAATGAAATACTTGTTTGATTTAAATGCAACTTAGAGACATAAGCCTATCCCTAATAAGAAAAGTGATGAAACACAACTGAAGTGTATGGTTGTAGTCGAAAGGACCCCGCACAAAACCAATGGGTTTTGGTTCCTGGTCAAATCGGCTGAAATTTTGATATGTTTTACTTTATGACATCCTGATCAAAAATGTCCATGGGCATGAAGTCAAAAAATGGACAGTTTTCGAGGTATTGTACGATGAATGCATTAAAAATACGTTAAGAGGCTTCATAAGATTGAAGTATTATGATTGCAAACAATCCTTCTCAAGAGTGTTGAACGTGTGCGTGTGTGCACGTGTGGTATACGCGTCCGTCCTTGCGTGTTCATTTGAATGTGTGTGTATGTGTATATGGAGGAGTGAGAGAAAGAAAGAGAGAGTGGGTGAGTATGTTTTGAACTGATAGAATAAATCACTATTTCACAGACAACTGCACGCACACCAAACTTCACTAAACACAATCATTTTTTAACATATACGTACACAGTGCGGTCCATAAGTTCCCGGATTAATTTTTTTGCAGCCTCCCCATTGACACCATTTATCGGACGACTGTTAAACTACATAGTGTGAATCTTTTCGAACAGCCATGTTGAGTGGCATAATTTTAGCCGCAGTTGTTGAAGAGTGCGGACGTTTGATATAGCCTGGTGTTATGTGTGTGCGTCACACGCAGAGAAAGGATTGGCCAACGCAGCTAAAATATAGCCGTGGTAACTAATGTGTGTTTTTAAAATATAAAGACAACCAATATTGTTACTGCCAAAGTTAAATTTATTAGTTGTCAAAATTTAGGCGCTACAGCAAAAAATATTTACTGAAAAAATCAAATAATGTTTAGTTAATTCTATTGAGGAATATCCAGCAAAACTTTAACATTTTTCAGCAAAATCATTCTTTTCTTATGTTACTTTCTTAGCTACTCCTGTTAAAATACCTTTCACTTTTTAAAGATAAATATATTTGTTGGGAGATACAATTTTA
>NW_012026802.1:3576829-3577372 GCF_000956235.1 Wasmannia auropunctata
ACATAAAAAATAAAAAACTACTTAATATTATGTCTTTTTTAATTTGGTTCTAAGGAAATATCATTTTATCATCAAATTAAAAAAGACATAATATTAAGTAGTTTTTTATTTTCTATGTGTTAAATAATATTTAACACGTAATATTTTTTATTAAATAATATTTAACACATAAAAAATAAAAAACTACTTAATATTATGTCTTTTTTAATTTGATGATAAAATGATATTTCCTTAGAACCAATCACTAAATGTTTATTTTAGATACTGCATTGTTAGAAAATGAATCTTGCGAAGACTCTATCTTTCAAATAATGGATGTTAATAAATCAAGTGGTGTGTTGAAAAACTGTCTAAATTACGGCGATATAATTATTTTCGCGTGCCCGTAAGCACGCGAAAATGTCCAGAATAAGATTTAACTTCGAATCGTAACTACTTTGAAAAATAATGTATATTATATATCTTTATTAATTAATCAGGATCATAGGAGAAGTCATTCATTTATGAAGCTACCTACTGATTTATTAACATCCTGAAGAAAAG
>NW_012026802.1:3577422-3585304 GCF_000956235.1 Wasmannia auropunctata
AAATATTTTTTGCTGTAGCGCCTAAATTTTTAACAACTAATAAATTTAGCTTTGGCAGTAACAATATTAGTTGTCTTTATATTTTAAAAACACACATTAGCTGCCACGACTATATTTTAGCTGCGTTGGCCAATCCTTTCTCTGCGTGTGACGCACACACATAACACCAGGCTATATCAAACGTCCGCACTCTTCAACAACTGCGGCTAAAATTATGCCACTCAACATGGCTGTTCGAAAAGGTTCACACTAGTAGTTCAACAATCGTCCGATAAATGGCGTCAATGGGAAGGCTGCAAAAAAGTCAATCCGGGAACTTATGGACCGCACTATGTATATGCATAGCCGGTAACACAAAAATTCAACAAACAAATACACTCACCCACTCTCTCTTTCTTTCTCTCACCCCTCCACATACACATACATACACATTCAAATGAACACGCAAGGACGGACGCGTATACCACACGCGCACACACGCACACGTTCAGACACTCTTGAGAAGGATTGTTTGCAATCATAATACTTCAATCTTATGAAGCCTCTTAACGTATTTTTAATGCATTCATCAATATACAATATCTCGAAAACTGTCCATTTTTTGACTTCGTGCCCGTGGACACTTTTGATCAGGATGTCATAAAGTATAACATACCAAAATTTCAGTCGATTTGACCGGGAACCAAAACCCATTGGTTTTGTGCGGGGTCCTTTATCGCGGATATTGTTGACTCTTTTCCGCGATGCTAATTGGCGATTGATGTTGGCGATCAGAGATCGCAGATCTGATGATGATGTGACAGTTCGAGATTATAATGACGTGCAAGATTAACGTGGGGTGTATCGTTGTGCATATCGAGGAGTTAATAATGTAATACAATGTAATTGCATTTAAGCGTTATATTAATAAAAAGTAAAAAATGAAAAATCAAATATAGCGTGCGCGAAGAGTGCGTCTGTCAATAAAGATTTCTTTCCTCTGAATGTCTTCAAATTGTTTCAAATAAGTTTCATTACACGTTTTTATTACAAAATTTATATTCTTAAAAAATCGATACTTTGTGTTATATTGTATTTTCAGCGATTATCGGTTTTAACTAGGAGCACTTCTTTTCTTATGTTCTGTATCCAACCGGTTTGCTTACTATCAATTAATTCACTGATTTCGGTCTAGTTGATAGCACTCAACATAATTTAATACTACTTCTATTTGCGTGTACATATCCTCGTCACCACTATGGCAACCGCCGTTACGTTTATTTTACCATTACTTTGGTAAGGATAATGGGCAGTATTAATTAAATTCCCTTTTGGCGTAACTCACTTTTATTCAAGCACTGCATACAAGGGGGATTTATTAACACTCTCTCGTTTGAGATGCTCACGCTTCACACGCTATGTGGCGAATGCCGCTCGCCTGAGTTCGGCCGATGCGCGCGCAACCTTTGTGATCTCGGTCTATCCACCGACGAGATACTGTTAAAGACCGACAGCCCTGGGCAAATTTTCGTGCCAACAAATGGGCCCGGTGGGCCCGGAGGTAATTGCAGAGTGTCGATGTTATCAACTTTTGACATAAATTTGCGATTTATTTGAATAATACATTATTAAGATCATAATTTTTATTATATAAATGCTTTATAAATAAGTATGAATACTTATAATGCTATAATATCAAATATATTGTCGCAAAATTAAATTTTTTTTCCAACTGTTTTACCATCTCTCTGGAATCGAACTCGTGTGGTAACTATAAAAATGCAGTTTTAAATAAAATTAACTATTAGCAAGATATAATACATATGGATTACAATGTACAATGTCTAAAAAACATTGATCTATTAATAAATCATAAAATTAATGTTATATTATTGACTAATTGCTTAAATTTTAACAATTACTAAACATGCCATGCTAAGTCCCGTAAGGGTGTCGGTCTTTATAAAATATAAGAGTATCTCGTCGGTGATCTCTCACAAAGTGATTAAAATAATTTAAAAATATATACTATTTAAGTATCTTTTGAAGTCAACACAGTTATTGTAGTATGATAACGTGTTTATTTATTATGATTTATAAAAAAAAGAAAAGAGGAAATTTTTTCCTTTTTTTTTTTTATAATTTATAACAAACATTATCACGCTACAATAACTACGTTGGGTCAAAAGGATATTTAATTACTCTTCGATTTATCATCTTGGATCCTAATATTATAATTTATTTATTTTATTTTATTTTATTCAAAACAATATTTTTTTATATTTTTAAACAAGATTATAAAATTAAAAATTTGTAAATGCAAAATAATATTTTAAAAAGTAGTTTCCCGCGTTTTAAAATAAGCATTTTTAAAAATATTTCTGTTTTCTAAAAATATTACCACAAAAAGTTAAAAAAGTTATAAATATTATTTTGTAATGTCACTAAAACCTGTTTAAAATCTTTTTTACTATAATTTTAAGAAATATTTTTTAAAACATTTCTCAATATTTTGTGCCGTATGAGAAAATATATTAATAAAGTGCATTATAAATTAACTTTTTATTATTACATCATTTAATTATTACACTATTGCACTATATTATTATTATTATTATTATTATTATTATTATTATTATTATTATTATTATTAAAGGCTAGATTAAAGTTTTGAAAACGCGTTAACCGTAGCTAGGTCTCTCCACTACAATTCGCCCGCGGCTGCCTCTTAGAACATATATAAATGGAAGAGAAATATCCATAAGATAAACAGAGAGGTCTACGTTCGATATACCTCTCTCTCTTGCTCTTTCTCTTGTGAGTGCTTTTTCGAAAGTACGCATGCGCGTCGTTTGGCGGGTTTGACCGCGCGCATGCGCACTTTCGAAAAAGCACTCATCAGAGAAAAAGCAAGAGAGAGAGATATATGATTTCCTTTCTCACTTCCATCGGACGCTTTTTGATTCTCCATTCCCTTTCCATTTATATATGTTCTAAGGCCTGCCTGCTCTATTGCCATCGTTCTCCACCATCAATGCTGCGCCGCGCACTGGGGCCTCAGGCGAGTGATAGTAGGGCAGTGGTGTAGTAAGTATTAAAAATAAAAGTGCCCTGGCGGTACTTGGAACGTAATAACGAAGAAGGGGGAGGTAGTGAAGATATTATTTCTCATATTTTTGTGTCAAAAATTTATTAAAAACTAAAAGTTTATCTTTCAAAGTTGGTATCTTTTAAGAAAACAGGCTTGGTATTACATGCATTATTATAACTTATTTTATATAAATAATAAATATTAATAATTTAAATTTATTCTAATCTACGTAAAAAGAGTCTACAATTCTTTTTTTATTGCTCTTATCTTCCATTCTATGGAGAACATGTCTTGACCGTGAATTATTTGCAGATGAGTGTGTTAACAACCAATGTTTTACATACGGTAAGAGGTTTTTGTACAACAGTGGTCCATTTAATTGAATGAAAAGAAGAGATAACATATGACATACAAGAAGCTTATTGCGAGTCGGTGTAATAAGTGGAAAAAATCAACGGAACGAGGTCTCAGCCTATCACAAATACTTCGATGCGTCGTGATAAGTTGAAACCTCGTTCCGTTGATTTTTTTCGTTCCATGAAACAGTAGGGAAATAAATCGTCTGAAATTTGCTCAGTTTCCATCGATATTTTACTCCATGGGACGGAGCTTTAAGTCTATGAAAAAGTGCCCTTGCGCCGCCAGACCATTGACGTAGGAATATATGGACGGTGAGTAAACTGGTTAGATAGGCAAGAGGGGTAGTGATATCGATGTAGCGGGATCACATGGATCACGTGGGATCAAACCACTTACTTCAAATATGTTCGGTAATATTCGACGCGTGCAGAGAGAGAAGACGCTTTCACAGAACAGTGACAGAATTAGCCGAAGTGAGCGTAATATTCCTACGCCTATGGTACTGTCCCCTTACCGCCGCTATTATCACTTCCCCTTCACAAAAGACTCCGTCCATGTATTTTTAAGTCCATGCGCCAAGCCGTCAGGGCCCGACTACACCATTGTAGTAGGGAGAACGCGCTAGTCGACTCAAATTGGTCGTTTAAAAATCTGAACTTTAATAATTATTATTATATTATATTATATTATTATATTATTTGCTTAATCTGTATATCAGATAATAGTATATTATTATTTTATTTATTTTTCTAAAATAATAGTTACTTCGCAAGTTAAGAAAGAATTTAGCTGATAAATTTATAGAAAATTCTATTCTGTATATACATATACACGCATTTAATAAAGTAATTAAATTACACATTTATTTACAATTCAAAGCAAAATGTAAAATATGTCAATATCATAATATATAAGCAAAAAAAGTATCGAGCGCAGATAACTGATCAGGATTCTTTTCTATCCAAACATCCATTTATATCAGTCAGTTAATGGATAAGTTTATAAAAATTTGTGGAACAATGGCGAATAGTTCTGCGCGTGTGTGGGTATATATTTAATAATTAATATTTTCCGCGTATTAATTTAGTAAAATGTAAAAGAAATATATATGTATAATATTATATGTATACATACGAGCGAAATAAGTATCGAGCATAAGTGGCTGAACGGGATCCTCTTTTATCCAGACGTCTGCTTATATATCTTCACGCTATTTATAAGTGTCTGAGTGTCAATACTCTTTCGCTCTCGCGTGCGCATAACTAACAACGGTATAACTACAATATTACGATCGATAATAATAGAGAGACTGTTTTATCTCGCGTAAGAAAAGAGAATTGTAAAACCGTTTGTCTTTAAATGACAAAAAATAAGGCTAATCTTGATATGATTCGTAGCGCAATCTCCGATAAGTACTTTCCTTTGAAGTACAATTTTTTTACATGGCTATAGTCTGTAAGTCGGAAATCTGAATTATGGCCCATTTCGATCAAACTCTGTAAAATAACATGTTGAATTGGCTATAAGATTAGCCATTACTTTTTTAAAGCCTCAATTAATGTGTATAAACCAAATTATAGTCAATGGAAAGATATTTTAAAAAAGTAACGTACCAATATAAGTTACAATTCTTCAATAATACTATTTGTATTTTCAAGGTGGAAGGCATATTCTTGTTCTCTAACGTGATATCGTTAGCTATAAACTTGTCATATAGAATGTTTCAAAAACAGACATTTCCAACAATATTTGTTATTTCGAAGTTTTCTAACAGAAAATTTATTTTTTAATTTACTCGCAGATGTTGCGAAATTTCAATAGATGCTTTTTCAACTTTATATAAAGTGTGACGATCTTTTAAAAATCATAAATTCTTTTACAGTTGTTTGTAAAATATATTATTCCGTAACGATAAAAATCATAACGTAATCAAAGAATGTTACTATGTGATTTATTATTAATTAGAAAATTGAAAAAGTCATTCGCTTTAATTTTTATAAAAACGGTTTTTATTGAAAATATTAAATTCACTCATCGATTACACTTTGAATCATAAAAAAATTTAATCGTTATTGTTGTCATCATTAAAGGTATAGGAAAGTTCAACATCTGTAAAAAATACGCATATACAGAGTGTCTAAAAAGTCCCGGGACACCTGAATACCATGGAAAATATAAGTTTTAGAGAAAAATGTTTCAAACAAAAGTTGAAGGATTCGAAAAGCTCTATTTATTGATCATATTGGTTTGACCTTGAGTGACGTTGCCAAAGACAGAGTAAGATCACTAAATTTTTTAAATGGAACTCTGTTTGATTGAACAGTTTAATATGAGTAAAAACTTTATTAATATTGAATAAGTGGACAATAACTTTTCGCACGTTACAACGAATACAACGGATATAACCATACATAAAGTAAGCCATGGACGTAGGAATACAAGGACGGAGCATTTGCTGGTTAGATAGGCGAGAGGGGTTTTGATAATCGAAGTGAGGGGATCACGCCTGGTCACGTGGTCACTTCCCTGACTTCGGTACATTTCGGTTATGTTCGGTAATATTTGATGCGTGCAGAGAGAAAGAAGACGCTTCCACAGAACTGCGTTTCTAACGTCTCTAACGTGTGAAATGTGTATCGTGTCTCTAAATATTTCTTCGTTATTTCTTCGATAATTATTAAATAATCATGAGTTATTGCATTGTTGTTGGATGCAAAAATCGCAACGTAAAAAAGAATTATGAACAAGAAATAGAAGAAGCTAGAAACCGAAAGTTTTCGTTTCATTTGTAAGTAAATTTTAAAGGTTATATTAATTCTACATTTATTATAATTGTATCAATAACGTTTAAATACAGTTACATTTGAAGTAATATATATTTTTTTTCTAGATTTTCACAGAATATTAAAAGAAAAAATAAGTGGCTTGAAGCCATAAATTTAAAAAATTATATTCCACGAAAAAAGCAGCTGTTTGTTCTGCTCATTTCAGAGAAGATGATTATGAACCAAAATACTTGTTTCGTAAATTAAAAAAAGATGCCGTTCCATATGTATGTATAATAATAATAATAATGAGTAAAAAATTGTTTATATGTACTGTATAATATTGTGATAAATAATAATTTATTATATAGTTGCTTGAAGAACGATCAGAGAATCAAGAAAGAATACAAAATCAAGAAACAAAACGTGTTAAAAAAAGTATAGAACATCATACAGTTGGTTCTTCCGATGGCGCTACAGCTGAAATCGAGCCTTGGCCTCCTCATACAGCTGGTTCTGCTTCTTCCGATGGCGCTACAGCTGAAATCGAGCCTTGGCCTTCTCATACAGCTGGTTCTGCTTCTTCCGATGGCGCTACAGCTGAAATCGAGCCTTGGCCTCCTCATACAGCTGATTCTGTTTCTTCCGATAGCGCTACAGCTGAAATCGAGTCTTGGCATCCTCATACAGCTGGTTCTGCTTCTTCCGATGGCGCTACAGCTGAAATCGAGCCTTGACATCCTCATACAGCTGGTTCTGCTTCTTTCGATGGCGCTACAGCTGAAATCGAGCCTTGGCATCCTCATACAGCTGGTTCTGCTTCTTCCGATGGCGCTTCAGTTGAAATCAAGCCTTGGGCTCTTTGTACAGCTGGTTAGTATTGTAAATAAATTATTATAAAATTCGAAATAAGAGAAAAGGAGCCGAGCCAGACGTAAGCGCTCAAATATTCAACATATATTTTTAAGAATCACACCTAAGACCGTATAATAAGGTCAAAACGTCTGTTATATGTATTTGTATTTAAAGTTTTTTTATTTGCGTTATTGTACTGATTATATATTGTGATTCTTAAGAATATATGTTGAATATTTGAGCGCTTACGTCTGGTTCGGCACTTTAGCTCTTCTTCTCTTATTTCGAATTTTATTCATATGAGCCTGAATACAATTTAAATTTTAAATTATAATTTGGATTCATGATCATTTTGTGTACTTATTTATTTACACGTTTTAATCTAAAATATTTTCTACAATATAAATATTTCTATTTATTTTATAATAATATAAGTTACGTGACAATATTTATAATGTATATTTATTGTTCGAGCATAGCCAATACAATGATAGATCCTTCGACTAGCGTACCTAATATAATGGTGGATCGGTCAACTAGCGTCTCTCCTGAGAGAATATTAAGAGGATGCTGAAAGGTCGGCCAAATTTGTACGAAGTCGATAAAGCAGACTCTTCAGTGTCAGTGGTATCTCTAAATGAACTTCTTACAATATCTTCTGTCTCGCTCAAACACGTGGAATGTCCTTATCTAACTTATTGAAGTGCCATCTCTTGGAAAATCCGGCACTACTGCCAAACGTAATTTTTGCTGTCTTTACCTCAGGCGAGCGTACGAATTACCACAAATTGCATTCTAAGTAATAATTGTTTTCTACGCTTCCAATCGTTGC
>NW_012026802.1:3585970-3586696 GCF_000956235.1 Wasmannia auropunctata
CTTCCGATCTTATGATCAATAAATAGATCTTTTCGAACCATATAACTTTTGTCTGAAACATTTTTCTCTAAAACTTATATTTTTCATGGTATTCAGGTGTCTTGGGACACTGTATATTAAAAAGATAAAAAAATTATATAACAAAGCTATTTCCTCTCATTAAAAAAATTTTTTCTCTGCAAATTTTAATTTGTTTGCAAAAATTGTAATTCTTTGACATTAAAATAAACTGAGTTTTTCTAGTTTCTGAAGCCTTTCAGATGACGTCTCTTTGAGTTTATTCGATGCAGGTGTAAACGATTGTTGATAAACGGTGCAAGCATATCACACATACTAGCATTTTCTTCGGACCCTGCTTTACCATTAGTAGTTGCGGATACATGTCCACAAAATTTGGCAATGCCACGTGTTAATCAGCTTAGTTTTGACAATGATCTTATATACGTCAATAAGCTTACACATGAGCTGTATCCGTAATCATAACTTGGAGAATGTAATGAAATGCACAGGCACTTTGGTGAAAATAAAAATCGTAAGTCGAACGTAAAGGAAGAGTGACAGAAGCGTAAGTAACTTCTAGGAGGCGAAAATTGGAACAGTGGAATATAAAAGACTCCCCTTACGTTCGACTTACCCAGGGAGAAACGTAAGATCGGATAGACGTCTATTAGATGTCTATTCGACCGTCTAAAATATGTTTATAGACGCATCTAGCTAGACGTCTAA
>NW_012026802.1:3586746-3590283 GCF_000956235.1 Wasmannia auropunctata
GATTGCTCTACGATGCGGAAAAAAGGTAATTTTTAATATTTTTCATTTTAACTACAAATTTATAATTCGCGCGTTTACATTTTATCTCAATTTCAATCCTGTAAAAGCGTTTTCAAATCCGTTCAGTCGTTTCGGAGTTATACTTAGAATGCAAATGTCGGTATTCAGCATCCTCTTAAACTCGCCAACAAAAATCCGATTACGAGAATTTCATACACGTGAAAAGATGAATATAAAACGAAAATTGGCTGTCAGTGATTATACTAAGAAAAAAACTTCAACGACAACTGAATTCTTTGAAGGATCTTTTAAAAGAATTACGAAAAAAGGATCTTATAACAGTAGAGGATAGCGATATATTACAACATATAGATGCAAGTATGCAAGAACTAATAACACGAGACATAAGAAAACAAAAAAATTTGCGCGTTAATAGAATGTATAAAGCTAGCTTACGACAATTCGCTTTATCATTGCATTATTATTCACCGAAAGCATATAATTATGTTCGTCATAAATTTCATAATAATTTACCACATCCAAAAACTATTTCAAAATGGTATCCTTCATTTAATGGAGAGCCTGGCATTAATACGGAGGCTTTAGAAGCTATAAAGCAACGTGTACGTTCGGCTCCTTATAAACTAATCGGTGCATTAATATTTGACGAAATGACTGTTTGCAAACATATAGATTATTGTAACGGTAGATTTGTAGGCTATATAGACTGTGGCAATAATATAGAATGTGATAATACAAAGGAGGCTAGAGAAGCACTAGTTTTTTGTGTTGTTTGCATGAATCAACCCTGGAAATTGCCTGTTGCTTATTATTTAATAAATGGTATAAGTTCCGAACAAAAATGTAATTTAACAATACAATGCTTAACAGTAATTCATGAGACCGGGTTACTAATTGTATCATTAACGTGTGACGGCTTAGCTTCTAATTTAAGCATGCTGAATAGTTTGGGATGTAATTTTGACATTAATTCAAATTTTCAGAGTTGGTTCAAACATCCAACTAGTGATACCGATGTTTACGCATTTTTGGATCCCAGTCATGCGTTAAAATCGGTTCGAAATACTCTTGGCGGTATGAAAATACTTCTTGATGAAGATGGTAATAAAATACAATGGCTACATTTCGAGGAATTGCACAAGTTACAAGAAGTAGAAGGGTTACTTAGCTAATAAGCTTAGAGTTAAGCATATAGACTATTCTAAGAATAAAATGAAAGTTAAATTAGCATCGCAATTACTGAGTACATCTGTTGCAAATGCATTGCAATTGTGTAAAGACAAATTAATGTTACCGCAATTCCAAGATTGTTCTGCATCTATTAGATTTACAGTTATATTTGATAACCTGTTTGACATCTTCAATTCAAGAAATCAAAGGCAACATGGTTTTAAAAAGCTAATAAGTTGTAATAATTATTTTGAAATTATTCAAAAAGTCGATGAATATTCACAATACATTAAATCATTGTTTATTGATAAACCATGTCAAGGTATACTCCAATCTAAATTTAAGACAGGTTTTTTCAGTTGGCTGATAAATATTCAAAGTATGCAACAGATGTACAAATTTCTTTGTATTGACAATGCATATTTAAAGTACATTTCAATGTATAAAATTAGTCAAGATCATCTCGAGTTAATTTTCGGTAATATACGATCCTGTGGTGGGTACAATAACAATCCTACAGTACAACAGTTCAAGTCTGCTTTCAAAAAATTAATAATACACACAGAAATAAAAGAAGGAAATACCGGTAATTGTATACCTTTAGAAGAAATTTCTATATTAAATATTTCATCTAATCTAAAGCAATCAAAAAATCCGGTTAACATTATAAATGAGACAGCAAATGAAAATTCACAAAAATGGCTCAGTGATTTAGATACAGCATATATTGATCATGATTATTGTTTAGAAATTCCGTTATCTCTTACAGAATACAAAAATGAAGTTATCACTTATTTAGCAGGATATATAGCAAGAAAACTTATGAAAACTTTACATTGCGTTGAATGCGTTGGCGCATTAATAGAACAAAATGCAGACACAAAAAATAATTATAATTTAATTAATATAAAAAACAGGGGATCTTTAATATACTCATCAAAAAACCTTGTGTATATATGCAAAAAGATTGAAAACACAATACGTCGTTATTTGTGTGAAAATGAAACATTGAGTCATTTTAATATGAATACTTTTGTATGCAATGTTATGGAAGAACTTATACATATAAATATATTTCCAGAATTGAAAGAACACGTAAACGATCAATGTTTTTGTAGTAATCATGTAAACCATTTATTACGTATTATTATAGAATCATATACAAAAACTAGATTAGCACATTACATACAAAATGTTCGCATTAGTGATAGGCATAAATTAAATAAGTTAATTTTGTTCAGAGGCCAATAAAAATATATATATGTGTATAATATTTTTATTTCTTTTCATATATGTTTATAATATTATATAGTGCTTAAAAACATACAATATATATACATTTATAAGAAATTTCTGTCTTTAAAATACAAAAAAAGTATAATTTATAATTTATAAGAAACATGTATAATACTACATTTCATGTATTAATATTAGATGGATAACAATATAATAAATTTATATATTTTTTTGAGTCCTATGTGAATTTAATTTAGCGGTTTTCAATTATTTATTTTAAAGATATTCTATAAAATTTAACAAAACTTTTGCAGATTTTAAAAGCTACATAATCTAAAGACACTACATAATCTTACTTATTATTTATTTTACTAGTTAAAATATTTATGAAGTTATTTAAATGACATTATAAAAGTTTCAAAATAAATTATCTTCAAAATTCTTCGTAAATAATTTGTTAAGAATTGCTGAGTAAAATGTAACCTCCACGTACACCGAACACTTCCGAGCTCACGAAATGAACCGAACCAGCACGGAATTAGCCGACGTCAGGGTAGTAGTTTTACGCCTATGGTGCTCCCCCTTCACTGCAATTATCAACGTCCCCTCGTAAAAGGCTCCGTCCATGTATTCTTAGGTCCATGGTAAGCGGAAAAATAAGAGGAGGGAAGAGGCGAAAATAATAGAAACGGCGAGTATTGCCAACCTCAAAAATAAAAATACAATGGCGCTAACTTTAAATCTAACAAACTCCCCATTTTTCATTGCTTATTCTTGTAGCTTATCTCCAGAGTTTGCCAAAACACTATAATAAAATATTTTTCCATTATTCACTACTTCGTGAATCAGATGAAATAATTTAATATTTCACTGCACTTTTCGTATTAACACAATATGTTTATTGAACTTTGATACAACGGTTTGAAAATACTTAACAACTTTTAAAATATTATTACTCACTTTATCTCGTTACATTTGAAACGTATTGCGATAATGCCTAGGAGCACTGATTATGCTCTGGATCGCTTTGCCAACGCTTAGGGACGCTTTTCGTAATCGTCCTGAGGCTGATCGAGATGGATCGCGACAACGCCTTGGGAATATTCAAAT
>NW_012026802.1:3591012-3593032 GCF_000956235.1 Wasmannia auropunctata
CGTGTGCTCTTCCGATCTGTCGCAAACCATCAAAGGAATACCCAGGAGGGAAGTCACCATAGGTCATCGGGGATTTCAACGCAAAAATTGGGAGAACCGAAGACGACGACCATCTACGACGCATAGTGAGGAAATACGGACTGGGCGAGAGAAACGAGAGGGGCGATCGCTTATTACAATTCTGTGATGGAGAGAGCCTTACCCTCGCGAACACTTGCTTTGACCACCACAAACGGCGCCTATACACATAGGTATCTCCAGGAGACAGATGCAGGAATCAGATAGATTACATACTGATTCAAACGCGTTGGAGGTCATCCGTGCTGAATGCGAAAACGTACCCGGGTGCGGACTGCGGAAGCGGATCATCAACTGCTCGTGGCCACGTTGCGAATTAATTTAAAGAAAATGCGCAAGCCAGAAGTCACACCAAATCTGATGAGAGTGGACGTGGATGGCTTCAGACGAGATATAGAACACGAGTTAGAAAAAGTGTCACAACGCGGTGACAAGCGTAGCAACTCCTTATGGGAAGCACTCAAGGAAGCAATGACGCATACAGCCAAACAGAACATGCTTCCTCGAGTAAGCAGGAAGAACTTCATCACGCCAGGGACGGATGATGTCATCCTCAAGAGACGGGAACTAAAAAGGAAGGGACTAAGCTCAGAGAACGAGCATGAGCAATACTCACGGTTGAACCGTGAAGTGCAGAGACGATGCCGAAGTGACAAAAACGCATATATTAACGACATATGCGCCGAACTGGAACGTCACTCAGTTAAAGGCGAAATCAAGTCTCTCTTCTGCAAAGTTAGAGAACTAACGAGGCAACGAAGTCCCAGGACCTGGGTCATTGAGGATGACAGCGGACGAGCAATCAGCGAGGTGGAGGAGATCCTGGAGCGGTGGAGACTGATGTGACTGTACGACTCAGAAGTACGCTCTCACAAAACACAGTGGAATCAGGTCGAACAAGAACCGATCATCCTCAGGGCAGAAATTGAGCAGGCAATCAACGCCTTGAAAAAACGGCAAGACGCCAGGAGTAGACGGAATCCCAGCGGAACTAATAAAAATCTCTGGGCCAAAGGGGACCGATATAATTGCTAACATCTGCAATATAATATGGAGAACAGGACAATGGCCGAAAGACTGGACAGAATCAGTCATAATGCCGCTACATAAAAAAGGATCCACAACGAAGTGTAGCAACTATAAGACTATAACTCTCATGGCACACGCAAGCAAGATACTACTGCACGTGTTGAATCAGCGACTTAAGAACTTTCTCAATCATCAAATTCCTGAAGAACAGGCGGGATTTGTGAAAGGCAAAGGTACAAGGGAACAAATCCTCAATGTACGTCAGATTATTGAGAAGAGCCGGGAGTTCAACAAACCGGTCGTGCTATGTTTCGTCGACTACGCATTTGACTGTGTGAGTTGGGAGAAGCTGTGGAAGGTCCTAAAAGAAATGGGAGTTCCGGAAAATACTTAATAATAATTATAATAAAAGATCAGGTACTTACTGTACAGCAGACTGTAATAAAAATAACGCAAGTGAGAAGTCGAAATCGTCGGAATAAATAATAAAATTGTTTGGAGAGTTAAATATTGTAAAGTCGAATTTTATAAAGTTTTAACTTTCCATTCAATACAAAACAGCGGCCGCGAACAACATAGCAGTATGGTAGGGATATTTTGTAAATTTGGCTGTTTTGTAAGAGTCGCACGTTGAGAGTCGACAGATTTTTCCCACATTAGGAACTAAAAAATTTTTTTTTTCGAAAACGAGGCAAAACACGTTCTTGAATTTTTTTCTAAGATGTAGGAAAACTGAAAGTATATAAAAAATATTTTTTCAGATTTTTCGACTCTCTCCCCGATTATTAAAAAAATTGTTGAAAAGTTTATTGTTAAATAAACAATGGAAAACAAAACATTTTTGGAATCTTCATTTTTTTCTCGTAAACTAGAACATTTTTCGCGTATTTTGAAAAAAAGCAGTTAGCTAGCA
>NW_012026802.1:3593935-3594641 GCF_000956235.1 Wasmannia auropunctata
TCTCGAAGCCCTACAACTTTTGTCTGAAACATTTTTTCCTAGTGTGCTTATTTTTCGAGATATTCGACTGGATGGATTAAAATAGTCCACCCTGTATATACAGGGTGTCTCTTAATAGGTGTATCACCGTTCATGGGTAGATAAAATGGACTAAACTGAATCGAAAATTCCTCTACCATTTTGCAAAATTCGCAATATTTAACGAGATATTAATTTTTGAATATCGCCGAATGAGCGAGTATCCGTTCGGCGAGTCCGGCCCACCGCCAATACTAGCGCGCGACCATCGCTGTAAACAATTCCCCGTTCGCCGCGTGCCTCGTGCTATGCAACCGCGCTCGAAGGACGGTCGAATCACATTCTCTCTTGCTCGCATACACACGCGCGCACGCACGCACGCACGCACGCACGCACACACGCACATCAATTACCTTGTAAAGATTCGATGACTCCTGTAGCTTCGTGAGAAAGACGGAATTTCCATTTCGATAGACCACATACAGCTCCAAATAAACGTTTATTTTAATAAATTTTCATTAGTTTTAATGCAGACGTTATCACTGACACAGATAAAATTATTATTTAGTTAATTCTTTTTTTTTTACATAACGTGTCACTTCAACATTTCACAGTCCATTCACATATTCGATTTACATACAATAATTAACTGGAAGAAATCACGAGAAATCTACTAATGCATCTATCG
>NW_012026802.1:3595615-3597959 GCF_000956235.1 Wasmannia auropunctata
AAGTTCTGTAGCTCATATGTACAAAAAAAATAATTCGCGCGAATCGGAATACTTGCACGAATAATATAAGACCTTTGGAGCAACGATTGGAAGCGTAGAAAAACAATTATTACTTAGAATGCAATTTGTGGTAATTCGTACGCTCGCCTGAGGTAAAGACAGCAAAAATTACGTTTGGCAGTAGTGCCGGATTTTCCAAGAGATGGCACTTCAATAAGTTAGATAAGGACATTCCACGTGTTTGAGCGAGACAGAAGATATTGTAAGAAGTTCATTTAGAGATACCACTGACACTGAAGAGTCTGCTTTATCGACTTCGTACAAATTTGGCCGACCTTTCAGCATCCTCTTAATATTTAAATCTTTTCTTTTTTTCACGTTTTCATCGCTATATTCAGTGCACTCTGTGCCGAATTTGTCATGCTCTGATTGTGAGATTTCAACTAAACACATGTTCGTGTTTTGACAACGTTACAAACATAACCAATAAAATCAGTCGATTACTTGCTATCATCGGGTGAACATCTCGTGTGTCAGTAAATCGCTTAGTTAATAAATTGTGCGCGTGTTTCTTTCTGTTGGAATATTAATTTTAAAAAACCGCGCTTTTAATATATTAATAAATAGCGACAAGCGCTGCGATCGAAAAGACAGGTGACTCCGACACGACGGTGGGTCATGAGCAATTAGCGACGGAACCAGCAGATCGTTTCCGGCAGCTTCAAAGTTAAGAAAGCACGTGGTATAACTCCGCGAAGTAACTCCACGAGTTAGAAAATAAGTTTTTTTTCGTTCAGCTACCTCAGCGGATATCCGAGCTTCGATTTTTGTAATTCAAACTATTTCTTTGTATTTTCTCCGTTTGATTTTACGCTTATTTCTGTTAGTGCTATTTTTTAATGAAAGCACTTATAATAAAAAAAGTGTTCTAATACAATAACCAAGCACGTGTTTGCCTGATTTCACCCTCTGCCAACACTTTCTTCGAGTGATTTTTTACTCGATAAATAATTAATCGACACTGATAATTATTAATTAATAAATTCAGTATTAAAGTCAATCGACTGCTTTGCTATCGTCGAGTGAATGTCTCCTGTGCTAGTAAATTGTTGCATGTTTCTTTCTTCGAGTGATTTGTCAGTCGATAAATAATTAATAGACACGGAATTAATAATCATTAACTAATAAATTCGGCATTAAAGTTAGTCGACTGCTTGCTATCATCGATTGCACGCATCGTATGATTTTCTTTTCAAGTGATTTTTTAGTCGAAAAATAATTAATCGATACAAACTGATAATAATTAACTAATAAATTCGATATCAAAATCAGTCGACTGCTTGCTATCCTCGAGTGAACGGGTCGTGTATTAATAAATCACCATGTGTTTCTTCGTGTGATGTTTCAGTGGACGGATAATTAATCGACAGTGATTGTAAAGTACGTAACCGATAGATGCATTAGTAGATTTCTCGTGATTTCTTCCAGTGAATTATTATATATGTAAATCGAATATGTGAATGAAGTGAAATTTTGAAGTGACACGTTATGTAAAAAAAAAGAATTAACTAAATAATAATTTGATCTGTATCAGTCAGTGATAACGTCTGCATAAAAACTAACGAAAATTTATTAAAATAAACGTTTATTTGGAGCTGTATGTGGTCCATCGAAATGGAAATTCCGTCTTTCTCACAAAGCTATAGGAATCATCGAATCTGTACAACGTAATTGCGCGCGCGTGCGTGCGTGCGTGCGTGCGTGCGTGTGTGCGCGCGTGTGCGCGCGTGTGCGTGCGTGCGCGTGCGTGCGCGTGCGTGCGTGCGTGCGTACAAAAGAGAATGTTATTGCATGTTCTTAAAATGTCATGTATATGAGCGAGTGTAATAGTCAGCTGATTGTCGCGAGAGTCTCGCGTACCGCCTGCGTCCGACAATAAGTTGCGCCGCCCCTGTCTACCTTCCATACGCGCGGCCCGTAATTTGCTCACTATTTTTCGTTACAATTTGAAAACTAAATTTCGGATAAAATTTTGGTAAAGAAAAAATCATCTCAGAATTGTGTCAGGAATATGGCATTTTAAGGACAAAAGTTTATTATGGGACACCCTGTATATGAATCAAATTGATGTGTATATAACTCGATCAGCATTTTTTTATACATGTGTCTATTTAACAAAATTTTAAGGAATATATTATACAGGGTGTCCCACCTCTACCGGATTTCCTTTTAAGAATGTGTTCCTGAGATAATTTTGAGACGAAAATCCTAATACAAAAATGTCGAGGCTATAATACTTTTCAAATTATAAACGATTTAAGTTAACCAATATTAGTGGCTGAAA
>NW_012026802.1:3598770-3600662 GCF_000956235.1 Wasmannia auropunctata
GATGCTGGAAGGTCGGCCAAATTTGTACGAGGTCGATAAAACAGTCTGCTCAATTCATGACAACATTTGATTAATATGAAAATTCTACAATTTATATGTGCAAATTGAAAATATGGCACTCTGCGGACAACACAAAAGAACAACTCTGAATTGTGAGCTAGGATAAAAGCCTATAAAAAAAGTTATTCATTTTTAAAGATTTCATGTAGATGTGCAAATCTGCATGAAATCTTTAAAAGTGAATAACTTTTTTTTATCAGCTTTTATCCTAGTTCTAACAATTCAGTGTTGTTTTTTGGCAAGGTGCGAATACCATACTTTCAACACAGTATAACCATGCAGTAGGTACACTCCGCGAAAAACTGAGTCATCGGCAACTTTTGTTTTGGGTTGGATCCAATGAAATGCAAGACGATGGGAACGTATATACATATGTGTAGACAATTTATAAGCAATTACATCAGAAATTTTTTTTAGAGACCACTCCTACGAATAATTGTTACTACTAAAACATTTTATTTGATTCACACATTGAATTTATAATTGATTTACTGTATCGAATCCATGTTATTACTTATCTATTTTATTACTTGTAAGGCACTATTCTCAATTCGGTCCTGGATTTAACATGGTGCATGCTCACATGATCTGGAAAAGGAGATCAAAGGTGCCGACACTGCCGACACGAAGTGTCCTATCTACTGGTTATACTGTGCTTTTAATTTGCACATATAAACTGTAAAATTTTCAAATTAATTAAATGTCATGAAATTGAGCAATTGAGCAGTGAAATTGAGCCACTTTATCGACGTCGTACAAATATCACTAAATATGGCCGACCTTCCAGCAGCATTGCCTTAATTTGAAAAAAATGCAAGTTGCTACGATTTTTTATCGTAAAGTTAAAGCATTTTAAAGTAACTTTTAGTATTTTTCTCATGTACTATCAGCATTATCCGATGTGCGCCACAGGGAGGTTGGTTATCGAATTTTGCACATTGTGTGCGTTTGCGCGTATATAAAACACATACACATACACACACGATGTGTAAAATTTGATCGCTAATCTTCCTGTGGTGCACGTCGGGTAATGTCGATCGTAGAGCATGAGAAAAATACAATGGTTACTTTAAAATGTTGTAACTTTTCGCAAAAAAATCGTAGCAACTTGCATTTTTTTCAAATTAAAGAGGAAGATTCGAGCTTTATAACGCTGCAAACGGCATCCTCGAAAAAAAATTTTTGTAAGTAAACCGCATTCCGTCAAATATTGCAATTTTCAGTATGCTAAACATGCTTTCAGATTTAAAAAGGAAGATTCGAGCTTTATGACGCTGCAAACAGCATCCTCAAGAAAAATTTTCGCAAAAAAAGCGCATTCCGTCAAACATTGCAATTTTCAGTATGGCAAACATGCTTTCAGATTTAAGAATTTACAGTAATAGGGATGTATTATACTTAAAATCAATACAGCGTATCTTAAAGTATCGCTTAAAATGATAAAATTATCTCTTCTTTGATTTAGCACAGTGCTGCACTAAGTTCAATGGTTTAAAACTCCAAAATATAAAAATTTTGTCCGGAAATTTTTCGACGGCAGTATAAGTATTTAAATAAAAATGAATCATGTAAATTTGTGCTTATGACTTCTGAATGAGTTGCCTTCAGTCTTCGTGCTGTCATTTTAACCCTTTCAAGCACGGTGGCATTGTAGAATGCCACTTTTTCCATAACCATTTTCTGAATAATTAGGTAGTTTTCACTCAATTTTCGATTCTTTTTGTGTTTTATTAGTTATACTTTGATATCAAAAATAAGAATTGATGTGCAATAATTCGAAATTATGGGTGATTTTGTTTATACAAATAAGATCGGAAGAGCACACGTCTGAA
>NW_012026802.1:3609714-3611194 GCF_000956235.1 Wasmannia auropunctata
TCCGAATTGACCAATCAAAATATTCCATTTTATTGCATAATTTGCCGCGTGATTTTGGATTTTATATAAAAAAAGATTATTTTATCTCTAGAATGTCGAGTAACCTAATCAATGCGTCGTGCAAGGAGTCGCGTGACAAATGATGCAATAAAATGGGATATTTTTATAGATTAATCGTGACGCGACAGACGACGCGACGCGTGACGCGTTCAGTGGGAACGCTCCCTAAAGGTAGGACGCCCGTCCGGCAACGTGGAGATCCGGATTTGATTCCTGGTTGAGAGCTGAGGTGTTACTTTTCGCAATAAGTTCTTTACAGGTTTGGGAGGAGGGAAATTTATAGATGCATAATAGAATCGAAAGATATTAAATTGTTTGTCAATTTAATTATAAGTTACAAATTTCCGGCTTCACGCAAAGAGCTGTGTTTCAAGTTCGACAAACCGAGCGGCGCGTAGATCGAGTGTGGTGGATATTGTAACTAATAAGAATTTTAACACACCAACATCCGTGTCGGCTCTTATAAGCTATTTTCACTATATGGCTTTATTTTAGCATTTTAGTTTTTGTCACAGTTTTAACTTAAATTACTTACTTATTAATTACTCACAAAGCGAAGTTTATGAGTGAACATCGGCGTTTCATATCAACGAAAATTGTTATAATAGTTTCTCAATGTTACTATACCTGTATCGCCTATTTCGCGCATACAAGTTTCGATGCACCCAACAGCGCATACAGCATACGCATATATAAATGGCGTAACAAGTTTTTGCGGTCATTTTAACAAAGTTAAAAGAGAACAAGATAAAAGTCAATCTATAAATAAACATAGACATTATAGAATATGTTTATTTATCGAACTACGTCACATATTATATGCATCCATTACTATAAATTTGCTGTAAATATTTTAATATGCATACATTGCACATCAAATTGTAGCTAATTTTGTAATTTTTAATTTACTGTCTTATATTTTAATATTAAATTTCAATAATGAAATGAAGCAAAATGCTATAAGTTATAAAAATGACTTTATTCGGACGACTTCAAAACATCTTCAAGATGACGTCTATAACTGGTCTAAAAAATGACGTCATATACACATCCATTATTAGTCGTCGATGTCATAGACCAAAAAATGACCATATATAGACGTCTCTATGTCATTTTTCGACATCAGTCTGCTACTTGGGAGTCATCCCTTAAAAACCCCCTGTTACATACATCATATATATGTTAGGTACATACATTATACAGCACATTATACGCACATTAGTGCAAAGCTTTAATTCGTCGTGCACGACATTCATATTGATCGAGATGAATTAGTATTCACACACATGAGAGTTCATATAAGATAATTTCACCTTTATGATTAGTTGTCATGAGAATATTGATTTACGATTTTAAAAAAACATTTGAAATACATAATTGCATTATTCTCTTTGAACGGTTCTCGGGCTGTCTCTTATAC
>NW_012026802.1:3611214-3611947 GCF_000956235.1 Wasmannia auropunctata
TGGTCCGAAAAAGATCCGTCGGACATCTAATGTACATCCATAAGATATACGTTTGACACAACTTCGGATATTCTATGAACATCCGAAATAAGATCGATTTCGTACCTCTTTTGGACTTATTTTGGACCTTTTATACGGCTTCCTAGTAAGTCCAAAATAAGTCCAAAAATGATTTTATCTCGGACGTATGAACATAATATTTATATTATATATAAAATATAAAAAATATATAATATTATATATTTATATGTTTAAGATAAAATCCTTTTGGTATACATCATACATACATACATCATATATATACATATATATACATATATATATATATATATATTGTCACGTGCTCCCGTGAAAGAAATAATTCGCGCGAGCACGGATCAAACAAGCTTGCGAAATCTCGGGCGATTCCGCGGAGGGGAGGTGACAGCCCTCCGGAATTGTGTCCCTCCGGCGACCGACGAGGAGCGGCAACGCGAAAAGCTGGGCGCCAGACGTGCTCTCAGTCACGTCACTCGCGAAACTTCACGATTGCCAAGAATCTCACACGCAACGATACCGGACCCGTAAACGCCGCTCCCGATGTCGATCGCACGAGGGCCGGCCGGCTCCGCCTAACGGCAGAGGGGCAGGGCGAGGAAAAAGGGCGATGGGATGGCGCGGAACGGGCGAAAGAATTCGTACTCCAACGGATTAATGATAACAAAATAATAGCAGATTTATTGGCCGGTCGGAA
>NW_012026802.1:3613780-3614267 GCF_000956235.1 Wasmannia auropunctata
TTTTAGCCGAATAAAGTTCTTGCATATTATTTACTTTTTTCTTTCTTTTTTAATATAGAAAGAAAAAAGGACTAAACCGTACGAGAAGTTCAGCTAAAAAAACAGACTTATTATTAACTGTAAGAAAATTGGCAGTCTGAGGCCATCTGCCTGCGAATATGCGTGACGAGCCGGCGCGCGCACCCCGATCTAGGGAGCGGAATCGATATCCGGCGTTTCGGAGCGATATATAACGGTGTTTTCGAGAGCGGAGAGAGATATTTTTCGGAGCCGCTCTCCACATACAAGTGTAATCGTGCTACCAGTGTTTTTTTTCCATAAATATACAGTGGAATATAACGACTCTGCTCATTGCGAAACACTGGAATCCCATCGCCTATCCTGACATATCTTATAATACAGCTTCTCGATATTATATTACACTACTTTAAATCTACCTCAAAAGTATGCATATGATTTGTCAATAAATCTTGCAAACCAAATTATA
>NW_012026802.1:3616116-3622937 GCF_000956235.1 Wasmannia auropunctata
ATATATATATATATATACTATATAAAAGAACTGTTTTGTATCAGAAAGGATGCACTTAAGTTCCCAACTGTATTTTCGCGTATGTGAATTATTACAATGTTTATTCAGATTTTGTCACTATACACTGTAGTCTTTAGGTTCTAATCGCTATGTATTTTTACCGCGACGACGCCTAGGGGCTGTATGTGCCCTGAGTCGCGGACGCCACGTCTGTTAGATGGATTCTCGTTATTTGTGCGGGTCGGCGTGAACCGTGACGACGCCTCAGAACTATGTGCCCTGGGTCACGGATATCACTGTAAAAACCGCGACGACGCCTCAGAGCTGTGTGCCCTGGTTCGCGGATGTCACGTACACGTCGCGTGCCTTCGAGACTGACTACAGACTTCGATAACTGCTTCTATTGCCACGAGAGAAAAATAGGCCCGAGGTGGACAGTGCGATGCGCTCGACCAAAGTGAAGTGCTTTCTCGAAATCCGCTGCTCTCCTCAGTCATCCAACCAGCTCCCTTATTGGTCCCTTTCGATAACGTGACCTTCACGTCAGAGAGGCGGCGACGATCCTGACGATTACGCATTTACCGAGCCGAAAGCCTTTGTCCCTTATCTCGTCACTGAGTCAGCCTCGAAAGGACGCATGCACATGTGTATGCCACGTGTCGCGACTGCCGATCCCGTTTTCGCTTTCGTTTTTATCGTGCACGACCTTTCTAGAATTTTATATTTTATATTTGTCTTACGCAGTAGAGCTCTACGCAACAAGAACAAATTCAAGATTACAATAAAATCAAACATGAAATATCTCACAAGAAATATTTTAAGATATAAAATTTACAAAAATAAATAATTACAAATTTTTTTAAATTAATTCTTAACGTTATAAAACGTTAAAGAATTAACATTTTAAGTTAAAAAACATTGAAACATAATTAACACTAAAAATTACTGTCCCCATTATTTTTTTAACGTGATTGCTCTACTTGTTTTTCTTCTTTGTTTTCACAAACTTTTTGCTTTTTTGTTAAATTTCTTCTTACTCTTCTTGATTCCTTCTTTGTAGTTTTTATCTCTTTTCTTCTTGCTTTAATTGCTTCCTAACCGGCAAATCTGTTACAATAGACTTTTGTTTTCTTCTCTGTGCACCTATTTTATTTTTTCTTGCTTCAGGTATGATTTTATGTCCCTAAGAGTGATAATTTTACGTTTATTGTCATTAAAATTATCTTATGTAGATTTATTTTAAATGTTGTATGGATGTTCCGCTGGTTGGTTTTTAATTCCAAATGGGATAAATTGTTATATTAACAACCTGTTCCGATCGAAGAGTGTAACAACTTGCCCCAACTCTCTATTTTTGATTCGAAAAAATACAGACCAAAAACCAATACACATATAGATTAAACAAAAACATGTTGTTATAGCCTAATGTACAGATGGGGACACTAATGCCTTAACATTCGAAGTTGTGCGTATATCGAGCGTGTTCGAATGAGAAACGCGTTCTTCTCTTGCGTAACTTCAAGTGTTAAGGCATTAGTGTCTCTGTCTATACCTAAAAGAAATATATAAAAGGATAATCACATATCTTTATCTTAGATATAGATAACACAAACAATTCATCCAATAGAATATTTACTTTCAACAGTGAAAATCAAAAAAACATACGTAATATTTTCTAGAGTTTAAATATGATGGCTAAACTAACAAGTGGAGTTGTAGAATATTATAAGGATCACATATAAAAATATATAACTAAAAGAACTAACTGTAATAACTTACCCTGTGTAACAACTAACCCCAGTCTCCTCTACATAAATTTTTTTCAAGAAAGTAGATCGGATATAGTTGAATCTATATAAAACAAAAGTAATTTTAATGCAGATTTTAAAAAAATTTAATAAGTAAATGCTATCCGAGATCCAAAACTGACGTCATACATGGTCTTTTTTTTTTGCTATTAATATGACGTCAGAAAATGACGTCCGGTGGATGTGACATATCGACGTCATTTTCGGGTTTATGACGATCCAATTTATGACGTCGCATTGGTCATTTTATGACCAAAATTTGTCGTCATTTTGCTACTTAGGCTTGGGTGTTGTGGCTTAACACCCTGCTCCAGCGGCCTGGCATCGCACCCCACCGAAGTCCTTCCTCCGCGTCCGCGATTGTCCTACGATTATGGACAACACGGCTCCTTGAAATCTTTCATTTGGCAATTCCCGCAGACCACCACCCTTCTCCAGCCAGTTGCCTTCTCCCCCGTAACTTCCGGGAGGCAGAAGGGGCTCCCGGGCCCAAGGGTTATTGGAGCCCTTGAAACTTAATTTTATTTTTAATTACGTTGTCCATTTGCCTTGACATTCTATAAGTCACTTCCAGTATATTTCTATCTTAAAAGATATAACTAACGCAAAAGTATAAAAAACGCCTATTTTAGCAACTTTGACTGATTGTGAGGTTTTCTCAAAAACTTAACTCTGTATTTCCAAATTTGTATTGCAGTTGCACTTTACATTCCGCTCTGTTTCTGATACTCTGTTACTGCAGTAAGCTAAGATTTTAAAACGGTCTGTTTATAAAACTGTGATAATATTTGAAGATCAAATTTACAATTTAAGATTTCAGTCCATATTTAAACAAAAACGAAGAAGATAAGTTCCGAAATTTGCCGACAAATTGAGTTTTGATGATAGATTAATGGATGCGAGAAAATATTTTCAGACAGATTTTTTATAGAAAAATAGATATAGTGATTTCACAATTGAAAACACGTTTTCAAAGTTTAAATGAAATTGCAAGCCTCTTTTCACCTATTATTCCTCAAAATATTTGCATTTTAACTGAAGAACAACTTGAACAGTCTGCTGTAAGAAAATTAGCAATCTAAAGCCATCTGCCTGCGAATATACGTGACGAGCCGGCGCGCGCACCCCGATCTAGGGAGCGGAATCGATATCCGGCGTTTCGGAGCGATATATAACGGTGTTTTCGAGAGCGGAGAGAGATATTTTTCGGAGCCGCTCTCCACATACAAGTGTAATCGTGCTACCAGTGTTTTTTTTCCATAAATATACAGTGGAATATAACGACTCTGCTCATTGCGAAACACTGGAATCCCATCGCCTATCCTGACATATCTTATAATACAGCTTCTCGATATTATATTACACTACTTTAAATCTACCTCAAAAGTATGCATATGATTTGTCAATAAATCTTGCAAACCAAATTATACAATTAAAAATTTTATTTAGAAATAAACTCGGTGAACTTAAATCGGTATATGATCTAGCAAAATTTTTAATTTAGAGAATCATCTACTAATTGCAAATTTTTCCGATCTTTGTACAGCCTGTAAATTGTTTCTCACTCTTCCTGTGACAGTTGCTCACGCAGAGCGAACATTTTCCAAATTAAAAATTATTAAAAATTATCTATAAGTACCATGTCTCAACATTGCTTGTCAAATCTAAGTATTATATCCATCGAAAAACGCAGGGCAAAGAATCTTAATACAGACGAAATAATTCAGTCGTTTGCTAACGCAAAGTTGAGAAGAAAGCTATAAAACACGATCATGCCATTTTTTCTTTCTCCAAACTGAAAACTATTCATTAACGTTTTTGTAATTTATTTTCTATATTGTTTCTTATTTAAAAGAAATATAGTGTATAGGTACATAATTGGATTTTTAGTTTATGATATTTAAACCGCCTAAATCTTAACCTAATTACTAAGAAAAATGTATTATAACTACTCTTTTCAATAACAGGGTCTTCAAAAGGTCATGCCCCTAGGTCCAAATTAAAAAGTTACACCATTGCTCCATCCTGGGACTTTCACTATCGGCCCGAATTCATTTGACCACAGTATAACCAGTAAGTCCACTCAGCGAAAAACTGAGTTTTCGCTCAGGTATCGCCGTGCAATTTTTGTTTTGGGTTGGATCCAATGAAATGCAAGACGATAGGAACGTACACTCGCTTACTAAAAGGTTGCGACACTTTCTTTTTTATAGGTTTCAAAACGCACTAATATTTTACGGATTGGTGTTATACTGCCTCTAGATTAAAGATAGTACATCGTCGTTTGCATTTGCAAAATATTAGTTATACTATAAAGTACATATATATTACGTGTATTAAATATAAATTAGAAACCTATAAAAAAAAGTGTCGCAACCTTTTTTTAGTGAGCGAGTGTACATACATATGTGCAGACAATTTATAAGCAATTACATCAGAAATTTTCTTTAGTGATCACTCCTACGAATAATTGTTACTAATAAAACGTTTTATTCAATACATATATTGAATTTATTGATTTACTGTATCGAATCCATATTATTACTTACCTATTTTATTACGTGTGAGGCACTTTTCTCAATTCGATCCTGGATTTAACATAGTGGATGCTCACCTAATCCGGAAAAGGAGATCAAAGATGTCGACACGAAGTGGACCTACTGGTTATACTGTGATTTGACTCTGAAGAAATCAAATCAACTATATCTCACTATGATATCCAAATGATAACGTAGCAATCCTCATCTTTATGCCTCTTTCCCCCTATCTTTATTTATTATATGACAATATCTTTGTTTACTCATTTTTTGGCCTTTATATTCTCTAATTAAGAATTATTGGGCAACATCTAACCTCAGCCATAATTGACTCTTTTTTCCCTCATTAGTTTTATACTTTGTACGTATAAAACAAACTCGTGATTACATAAATAAATAGTACTGTGTCTTTACTGAGCTTAATTTTACTTAATATAAAAGAAAGATGAATTTAAAAACATCATCGTATGTATGCATGTGATATTAATGTAGTAGTGAACATCAACACATCAGATATAAATATCTACACGCTACTACATCAATATCGCACACATACATATGCACAAATCGTCAATAAAACAGCGACTCGAATTTAATCGTCATTTCAACATCGCCTTATGCGGAGTCTACAAGGAGTCGTAAGTTTTAAGTTATAGAAAATTGTCCAATCACAGTCGATTATTTTCCTCACATTCGATTGTGATCAATTTCCTTTGACTTAAGATAACAATAATACTACCCAAAAGTTAAATTACGTTATGTGCTCGGTGACAATTGGTGGCGATATTCCCATTCCCGTGTGAAAGAAAACTGCACACGCGGAAAAAATAAATATAGATAGACGCAGATGAAGGCAGCTCAACTGGCTATCCCCTCCAGTCATCTCCATGTATTAAAATCAAAAATTGCATTCTTTTTATGTATTTCCCAAACTAAACAGTAAAAAATTATGATATTCTTTCAGAATATCCATTTTATGTTCCTCTATTACATTCTCGTTTTTTATTAACATATCACTACTAGTTTTTACCTACAAAATAAAAACGCGACATTTTCGGAAACTTTGTATAGCCAACACGTATAAAAAGTACAGTTTTTATTGTTTTTAATTGCTTATATAGTTATATCCTAGTATTGAAATGGTCTGCAATCTCATTGTATTTGCACAAACGTTTTCTAATACAATATATAATTTCAATTTCGGCGATTCTCTTCCAAGATAAGAACGGTCTCGACAGGAGCAGATCTGGGACGGGACTGGTCTCGCGCTTGGGAGCGTCCCGTTTGACCACGTCCCGATTGACCACAGCCACTCACAGCGGCCGGTGCCTAGAGATTTTCCACTGTTCAAGCGCTGTGAGTGGCTGGTGGTCAATCGGGACGTGGTCAATCGGGTATCACCCGTCTCGCTTCGCGGCTACGGTTTATATATCTCCGCCGGTAGGCTTCAGCGGGGGGTGCGGAGAGGGATCGCTCGCGGGTAGCTCGCTCGGAGTGCGTGTTCGTAGTAGGGATTATGACGCTAAGCGCCAGGAGCGGCTGATCGGCCCCGAGTTTGGTGACGATGCGGGGGCGCATCATCACAAGACCTACGACTCCTATTGTAAACTCCGCATTAACATTATATAGACTCAGTTACCGATTGCACTTTAAATATTATAAAAAATATTTAATCGTTCATTATTGTTGTTATTGTTAAAGTTACAAAAAAGTTCAGTGTTTGTAAAAAAAGATATAATACAATATTGAGAAAAAAATCACATATAGATATTTCCTTCATTAAGAAAATCTAAATTTCTTCTCTACAAGTTTTAATTTATACAAAATGTCTCAGAAAAGTATGTTCTTTCACTGGTAGATTCTAAGGAAGCATTCTAAGACGAAACTTTTATATGAAAATATCGAGGCTACAATACTTTTCAAATTATAAACAATTTAAGTTAATCAATATTAGCAGCTAAAATTTGCTAGCTTAAGCACGACACATCTGATGAATCATTTTTTATATATCAATAATATCTCTGCCGAAAATGTTCAATTAAAACCGATTATAAAAAAAGTTATCCGAATCGATCGGGATTTCTGCAAAATACGGTATCAAAAAGGATTAAAATCATTCAAATCGGATATAAATCACTTTAGACGGATTAGTATCAGATGATAGGAATCTATGTCAATCTAAACTTCGACGATTGCTCGTACAAAATAAGCAATTGGTCGATCCAAAATTTATTGATTGATATATGAATATATCATGTAAAAATTAATTATATAGTTCAACTAATAATAAAATTTCATATATATTTTATTATTCTAAATGTAATACAGAACTAATCGAACCAATAACAAGAAAAAATTTTCGAAACCAAACTCGAATTTATGACAAATGTAAGGATTAATACAACATTTCAATGCACGCATATTATTTCAGGACACAAATCTCAATCGAAATGGATTACTTTTTTTTAATCGGTTT
>NW_012026802.1:3622957-3625319 GCF_000956235.1 Wasmannia auropunctata
AATACAAATAAGTACAACACAATGTAAAAAAACTGGATCAAGAGAAGCGATAGCGTTTCATACAAATGTATGCAAAAAAATTAAAACAAATTACTATTATACTGATCACAGACAAAATTGGATTTTTATTGCATTCAAACCGATTTATATCCTCAAAATCGGTGAATTTCGAATTACACCGGATTACAATCAACTCAATTACTAAAAATTAGATATTATTGAAGCAGATTGAAATTACATACGCGCCATCGCTAAATTTTGAATTAAAATTCGAATTAAAAATTCAGATTAATGTTGTCTTTCCTAGCGGAATCGGATTTAGACGGATTACAATCGATTTTATTGAATCAGTGTTTTTGTAACTAAAACAAACTTAGATGTTAAAAAATATATACGATTTAGGCGGATTATTTTGAATATTATACATGTATCCATACGGTTATTCGGATTTATTTGAATTGACAACAATATGGATTAGAATATAATGATTTCAGATTGGAAATAATCCGCAAAAGTAATATTAAAACCAATTATAATTTGTTCGGAATTAAAACCGATTACTTTTTAATCCGGGCGCGGATTGAACCGATTAAAATCGATTAAAACGAATTACGTTTTAATCGGTTTTAATCGAACATTTTCAGCAGGGATGATATAAAATTAACATCGTAATTATAAACTAACCTAATGACTAATTACTGACGAGCTGTATTATACTTATAATTACTAACTAGCTTAATAGCTAACTGTTAAAGTAAACTTTTATTGCGTTCATGTTTTTTTTGTATGCCGCCCTCTATCTGCTCTTTTGTTCTTTTTCACTATATTATGTATCATAGGGGAAAATAAATTCACCAGTCTATGTCGAAACGTTAATCACCGCGGATGTGTTTTATTTCCTCTCTACAGGTTATGGGCCCAGAGAGAATAGACTTATAATCTATATACATCGCGAAAATTACGAAAAAAGAAGTTTGCGAAATTGTATCAGTTGCATCGTTCGGTAGTCGTCGTGATAAGAAGATTCGTCTAAATCGTGTCGATGCAAGAAGTTAAATAATTGTTCGTACGGAATACGGTTACTACGCATTTTTCGTAAAAGTTCGTCTTTTCGTGTGCGGGTTGTAACCAAGTTCGTTTTTATTCCTCTTGAACGATTACTAACAATAAGGTGTCTAAAGGACAAGGCGGTTTGAAGACGCAGATAGAAATAGAATCGATTTCACACAATAATGCATGGTCATCGATGGAAAAGCTGCGTGGGAGTGAAAATTATCACACTTAGAGTTTTGCGATAAAGACACTGCTGGAATTGCATGGACTCGATAAATGCATTATTACAGGTGAAGGCGCCGAAACAGATGTCAACAAAATAAAATAGGCAAAGGCACGTATAACTTTTAGCGTAAGTCCATCCATTTATGTACATTAGGGTGGACCTTATTTTTGACTTTTGAATTTTTTTCACGACGCCCCCTAAAGTTGTTACATTTGGTGAAAAAAAAAATTGTGTAAAAGCTGAGCTCGATCGGACAACGGGAAGATGTGGCACACCTAACTTGAAGTTTTTAAATTAATTTTCGGAACACTTTGTAAATATCAAATGGCAATATTTCCGTAATGTGCTTCAGAAAAAGAAAGAAAAAGAGAAAAACACCTAAGTGAATTATGCAATTATTAACTCTCAATTTAAAATTATTTTAAATTTTATTATAGTATAGATTTATGATTTATCTTCTTGAAATTTAGTGCATGAAAATTTTATAATTCAAAAACTATCGACGAATAAGAATTTTTCTCCTAAACTTTCTAAAAAAAGTAATTGCAGCTTGTTCAATAAAATTGATATAAAATTCATATGGAAATTGTGAAAACGCTTAAAGTCGTAAATGACACAGCAGAACGAGAAGTTAAGCTTATGCAGGATTTTTATCAAATTTTGTCGAGAAATGAGGAAAAAAAAATTCATTTTTCATATCGTGACCCATAAAGAACTCAGTATCCAAATGTCCAAAATCTACTCTTAAAAAGAATTTATAAAATTACAATAGATTTAAATATTACAATGGATTGTAAAATATATAGATGCAAACAATATATTGATATCTTTATTTTCCTGCTTGTTTATAAATATAAAAATACGATATATTCCGTATATAGTTATACACATGTATAATACATATACGATATATTTTGTTAAAACGATTTAAATATACTATATTTATTAAAAAACTATCATTGGTCAACATTTACTAAGAAAATCATTTAATCTTTATTCAGAATTCTTTTCATCGGATTTCCCCATTTTTTATGAAAAAAATATTTGTTTCAACTTTAACAGGATTGTGCCACGTCTTTCCGT
>NW_012026802.1:3628508-3631117 GCF_000956235.1 Wasmannia auropunctata
CGTCTTTCCGTTATCCGATCGAGCTCAGTTTTTACACAATTTTTTTTCTCACCAAATGGAACAACTTTAGGGGGCGTCGTGAAAAAAATTCGGAAAAAAATTTTTATCAAGTATAAATAAGGTCCACCCTAATGTACATATTCAATCAGCAAATACGGCTGCTGAATTATGGCAAAAATTAAAGAGTATGTACGAGGAAAGCGGACTTGTCAGACGCATTGGTTTGTTACGTAAGTTAATTTCGACTTGTTTAAATACGTGTGGATTCATGAACGATTATGTCAAATCATTGAAACTGCAAATAAGTTAAACG
The DNA here is from genome assembly GCF_000956235.1 of Wasmannia auropunctata. Taxonomy (NCBI): domain Eukaryota; kingdom Metazoa; phylum Arthropoda; class Insecta; order Hymenoptera; family Formicidae; genus Wasmannia; species Wasmannia auropunctata. The sequence goes on from NW_012026802.1 coordinate 3,628,822, forward strand.
AAATCGGTTTCAGTGTGAACAATAAATGGCTCAGATCTATTTTACTTGCAAAACTTACTGAGAATTTGAATTCAAATCAAATGATCACGGGGATTGAAAGTTCCGGCATAATGTTTTCAACCGATGCTATAAGTCGAAATTAATCGATGCATTTGTTGATAATAAGGCTGAGACTGCATTCATCGGTAAGCATAACACTAAATGGATTCGTAAAGAAGAGCCTGGAAGCTCGAAGATAGGCGCAAAGTGTTACGAATGTAATGAACGAGCCCAAAGCTGCCCTAAGAAATCTCAAAGTTCAACTCAAAAGGCAAAGGAATCGAGCAAACAAAAAGGTAATTCGTCAATTAGGACCGTCAAAAGTACGTTTGGTGCTGGTTACCTGACAAGGAAACCTCGTCATATAGAATGGTATATTGATAGCAGCGCTTCGCAACATATGTCGCCATACACGGAATTCTTCTTAAAAACAAAGACTATAAGCCGTAACGAAAATTATTACAGTCAACAAAGAAAAATTGTCAGTTTTCGGTGAAAGAGATATCGCTGTAAAATTAGATGAAGATGAAATTGACATTAAAAATGTTTTATGCGTGCCAGGATTGTCAGCAAATCTCTTATCAATCACTCAGATGATTGATAACAGTAATGAAGTTATATTCAATCGCGATGGATGTAAAATATTCAATCAGAATGGAGAATATGTATTTCGTAAAACCTGTGGATGGTATTTATCGAATTGAAACACGTTCAGTCAGATGCATGACTGCTATCCAAGTAGCAGACTGATGTCGAAAGACGATATAGAGACGTTTATGTATGGTCATTTTTTGGTCTATGACGTCGACGACTAATAATGGATGTTTATAAGACATCATTTTGTAGACCAGTTATAGACGTCACTTTAAAGACGTCTTGATGTCGTCCGAAAAAAGCCTTTTTTATAACTAATATAGTATTTTACTTCATTGAAATTTAATATTAAATATACGACAGTAAATTAAAAATTACAAAATTAGTTACAATTTGATGCAATGTATGTATGTTGAAATATTTACAACAAATTTATAGTAGTGGATGCATAACATGTGATGTAGTTCGATAAATAAACATATTCTATAACGTCTATGTTTATTTATAGATTTACTTTTATCTTATTCTCTTTTAACTTTGTTAAAATGACCGCAAAAACTTTTCACGTTATTTATATATGCATATGCTGCATGCGCTATTGGGTGCACTGTCGAAACTTGCACGCGCGAAAAAAGCGATACAGGTATAATAACATTGAAAAACTATTGATAGCAATTTTCGTTGATATGAAACGCTGATGTTGACTCAAAAACTTCGCTTTGTGAATAATTAATAAGTAAGTAAGTTAAGCTAAAACTGTGACAAAAACTAAAGTGCTAAAATAAAGATCATTTGACATACACAATTAATAAGATTTCAAATATTTACAAATTATTTTTTGTTGTGTTTACGAAAACGTGAATTACTGTTGCTTTATTATTTACTTATTTTTAGTTATAAAAATTTATTTGCAGTTGTAGGGGCAAATTGTACAATTTTTAATAAACAATTTTTTTTCTACTTGTAAGCTTTAAGTTTATTTTTAACTAAATAATTATCTTTTTTTTAATTTATATTTATGTCTTTAAGTACTAAAAATTAAAATTTTCTGTCAATAGGTAAATTGTAACTACCCACTGGGCAAGTTGTTACACTTATATCATTTCAAACATTATATATATTGCAACCGCTTTTGCAAGCCGGAAAGCAAGACTCGTCGTTCTCGGCATCGCTACAGTCAGGACATAACGTAGTCGCGATTCTAATTCTTCACCAGAGCGCGATCACCGGTAACGCAAAGTTGGGCGCCAGGCACGAGCGGGCGTGCCACCCTTCTAAATACTTGAACTGAACTACAGACAACACGAGATCAGGAGACACGGTAATGGCTTGGTGTCAAGTGTTTAAAAAATAAATATAAATAAAATATAATATAAAATATATGTACGTATATCATCATATATGTCAAGCCTATATGTATGTCAAGCCATGCCGAATCTCTTAACGCGAGCCGTCGCGTTGCGAGCATCCAAGATTTTGAGATCTCAATAACAGTCGAACCGATTAAGTTCCAAGTAGGCTTAATCGACAGCTTGGTTTCGGTTTGTGTAATGAAAGTGTTTTTATTTTTTTTCTACATGTCCTACGAGCGGAGATATTGCAATGCAAAGTCCGAAATGTGGGAATTTATTAAGATCGGAAGAGCACACGTCTGAACTCCAGT
>NW_012026802.1:3632085-3634806 GCF_000956235.1 Wasmannia auropunctata
TGACTTGACATTCTACGACATTCAAATTTTACTTTGTAAGTCTCTAGTCGTGCGCGATAAAAACGATTCATAGTTATACATCCGCAGAATATTGCGAAAATAGATTTGCTTTTATCGTTATCCCTTGTTAAGGTAGTACACTCGCGACAATACCATCCAAAAGTTAGGTCTCTTCGCGCGCTCAGTGGCGATATTCCCATTGCCGCCAGTGAGAAAAAACATTTGATTGTGCCTATCCATAGACCGCACGCACACGCAGAAAAAAATTAATTCAGACACACGCAGACTAACGCAGCTCGACTGGCCGCCTCCTTCACTCGCCTCCATATGTCAATAAAAATCGAAAATTATATTTTTTAAAAGACTCTATTTTCCAAACTAAATGGTAAAAAATTATGAATTTTTTTCATAATATTCATTTCATATCCCTTCATCACATACTCGTTTTTTATTGAAATCTCAATACTAGTTTAGGCTCTACAAAAATAAACGCGACAGTTTTATCAACTTTGTATAGACGACACGTATAAAAAATGCAATTTTTAATTGCTTATATCAGTATTGAGATGGTCAATCTCATTCTAATTGCACAAGCGTGTCAACGACTTCTAGTATACACGGGGACAGGAATGCCTTAACACTTGAAGTTGCACGTATCGAGCGTGTTCCAATCAGAAACGCGTCTTCAGAGCGCGTTCCAATGAGAAACGCGTTCTTATTTCATCGTGTAACTTCAAGTGTTAAGGCATTCATGGCCCCGTGTGTACAACATATAGTTTCAATTTCAAGAAATTCTCAATATTTTGAATTTGCGAGTGTACTACCTTAAAAAACATACGAAAAACTTATTGCGAAAAATATTATCTCAGCCGGGATTTGAATCTGGGACCTGGGACCTGATAAACATGATAAACTTATTTTACACTAATATGACGTCAAGAGACTTAAGATTTTGCGCATAATATCTCCTATTTCAAGTAACCTAAAATTATTCGAAATAAATCGAAGAATTTAGTTCATTATTATTTGTATATTCAAATTCTGGCTGAGATAATATTCTTCGCAATAAGTTTTTCGCAGGTTTTTTAAGATGCTTAATCGTATCGTATTGAAGATCGATTTAATTGTGATCTAACTATTCCGGCTTTGGTTTATGATTGCCTTATAAGCACAAAATTAATTCGGCGCGCAGTTTAAAATGACTGAAATATGGAATTAAGATTTACATAGAAATATTATTTGGTGCCAAGATCCAGCCTCGACCGATTAAGGCACTCTCAATTGAATTGTGTTTATCACTTACGCGGTCTATATAATAATTATTGTTTATCATGTTTGTTATGTGCATAATATAGTTAGAAATTGATCTTTGTTTAAAAAAAAGTGGAATAACTGCTTAAAATCAGTTAAATTGATTTTCCGACTAAAAAAAATTGAAACCTCGCAGTTTAAACTACGCGACCTTTATAACATTAAAGTTTTATACTATTGTTTGCAGACATAAGATCGGAGGTAAGTAATTATATTTAGAAACAATTTAATATATGTCAACCGAATACATTTAAGGCCGAAAAATAAGAAAAAAACCGATTTTTATTTTTTTTCGCCACGTTCCATCAAATAAAAAAATCTGAAAAAAATATCGAATATAATATGGCATAACACTTATCTACTGAATTTTTTTTAAGTAGCCAATTTTTTAGATCTAGAGAAAATACGATTTAAAATATTTTGGATTTTTTAAAAACAGAATTTTCAGCACAGAACGACAACAAAATTCAAACTTATGTATATGGATAACCTTTGTAATCATGAATTTTTTTATAAAAATTAATTCAAATTTGGCGGAGAAAAAAATATCAAAAAAATTCACATCTTTTATGATATTTCGAAATTGAGTGGATCTTTTGAAATGAAACTTGGCACAAAATTTTCTTTTATCTAGGTGGACATTTTGCCCACTATGACGATCGATTACGCGCGGGGCCCGAAATCATCTCCTTAATCCGCTATACCCTTTCTATAATTAACTATATATTTATTTATATTGTTAAAACTAATCATTTATTTTAATAGACATTTATATATTACATAATAGTTATAATTGATTATTTATTTTAATAGAAAGATGAAAGGCCAGATCCATCTACATTGTCTCTTTTTTTATATCTTTCCGTGTGATAGATATTACATAATCTCATTCTCTGTCATGAGCTTAGTAAAAAAATTACGAAAATAGGATAACATGCAACGGGGCAATTCTTCTCGAATAAAAGATCCTCTGTGAATAGGGATTAATCCGAAGTATATCATTCATAATTCAAGGAGAATTTCCCTGTTGCATATCCTATTTTCATGAGTTTTTTATTAGGCTCGTAACAGATATAAACAATCTATTAGACGAATCCGTATTACAGATAAGGTATTATTATCCAAAAGAATTATTTTTTATATTATTTTTATATGCTACACTACAATTATAACTGTTTTAGTAGAAAAATGAAAGGCCAGATTTATCTACATTGCCTCCTTTATCTATATCTTTTTGTTACACAATTTCTGTTACGTCCAGTAAAAAAAACACGAGAATGGGATAATATGCGACAGAGCAATTCTCCTTGAGTAAAATATCCTCCCCGAACAGGCATTAATCCGAGGTATGTTATAACACTACAAAATGCGTGATATCATTACAAAATTGACTTTTAAAAAAAATAAAAA